>NC_133480.1:2401964-2404208 GCF_025370935.1 Choristoneura fumiferana
AATGTAAACGTTATCATATATTTATCCGTATTATTGGATCGGATAATATTGGTGTTCCATGGTGTATCATCATCGATGGTGCCGTCTGTGTACGTTTCTTGTAACGTTGGTGAATTTTCTGTTTCAATTTGGTAGTTAGTCTTCGCTGGTTGTAAACAAACTCGTGCCACGTGTCCTTTACGTTGACATTTGTTGCAGACGTCGTTGATGCATTTGCAGTCGTGTGCGCGTGATCGTGCTTCCGCAACGAAAGCATTTGCCTCGTAAGTCTCGTATAGATAGAGGTACCTTATTGTTCGTCGTTCGATTCTTGGACCGGGTATTTACTTGATAGCTGCTTTTGGATGATTGTGTTATGAACTCGCTATCCAATTTTGCTAGTTCTATTGCAGTTGCGGTACGAACTAGGTCGACAAAATTTGTTACGGTTTGCTTCTCTAAAATCTTTGTTTTTATGTCGCTGTCGCGTAGTCCTCGGATAAACTGTAATGTTAAAAAGTTGTTGCAGATAGATTTCTTGCAGTTGTCGCATGTAAATTCACAATCTTGTGCTAAGCGCTTCAGTTCTGATGTGTATGTCATTACAGATTCATCAACTTCTTGCATTCGTGATATAAATTTATGCTGGCACGCCCAAATACTCGGTTTGGGTCTAAATACTCTGTTAAGGTTTTGATAAGTACCTCGTACTCTAGATCGCGTGGGTCTGAAGGTGAACAGAGGTCGTACGCCTTCTGGAGTAGTTCCGGTGGTAAAGAAGATAATAGCATCAGAGTTTTTGTACGCAGGTCGTTGTAATTATGTAGTTGTAAGTACATTTCTAACCGATTTACAAAATTTTTAAACGTTTCTTTTGCTTGGAAAGGTTGGAAATTAATTCTGGGTGAGCTTGAGGTTGAGGCGGTCGCGTCGGGCGCACCCTCGCTGCGCGGAGTGGCGAACAGCGTCGACGGCGCCGCGGCGGGTGGCGCGGGGCGTAGTGCTTGTAGTTTCAGTTTCAGTTGTAAAATTTGTTCTTGTGTATTGTACCTCTGTTCGATTTCAGCTTCGAATTCCGTTTCGTTTTGACATTCGATGTCTGACTGTACCTGATCGAATTTCTTTTCATAATTTTCTAAGTTTGCGAGTCTTATGTTGGCTTCGTATTCAGTAAAAATTTCCGTCAATTTGTATAAGTTGGTTTTCCAGCTTCGTCAACTGGCCGCGTATCGATGCACGTGTTCTGTGTAGTCGTGTGAGTTCGTCCATCGTCGCCAATTTGTAGTATATTCATTAAAACATTGCTTAGATACAAATCAAATCATGTATTTCAATGGAATGGGAATCAAAATTACATGTCAAACGTCAGACTTGTCAGTCATGCCTAAAGAGGTATATAACACCTTTTATTAGTTTCATCCATTGTAGTCGCAACATGACTCAGCACGATGAATGTAACTCGATTAAACTGTCAACAACAAAAAAAAAAGGAAACGAACCCGGATCAGTCATCATTAAAAACAAAAAATAATACGGGGTGCAATATTCATGAGCTTTAACGCGATCGATATGTGTACGACAGCTATCAAGGACAGCAATACACTAAAGACGACTGAGGCGGGGCGTGTGCATAGGGGGGAGCGACTCCCGCTCTTCACCTCAGGCCCCGACTGCATTCAACTCGCGCGCTATCTGTAAGCTGATATTTGGCGCGCGTAAATACGATATCGCTTTAGCTGAAGTCGGATTGAGCTGCGATATTGTATGCGCGGGCGCCGATTACAGGCCCAGAGCCCGTACTGTTTAATTGCGCTGACGTTCGTGATCGTTTTCACCAGTGTTTTTAAACCTTTTTCATGACACGACCACTTTAGTATAAAGAGATATTTCGCGACCCAATTAGTTAACATTTTCTGAACAAGTATTTTTAAAATTTTTTTTTTTATAATGAAGCAGTTTCCCAGCAACTAATATGGGCTCCGCGACCTCACTAAAGAGGCTTCGCGACCCCCCTGGGGGTTTTCACTATCTATTTCTACCCTCGTCTTATGTCGTGTGATAGAAAGAAGTGATGAAAACGATTGTGATTTTAGGGGCTGTTTCACCACCCCTTGATTAGTTAACTGACGGTTAAATGTGATGCCTTCTCTATTTGTTTTGTTCGAATAGACGGATCAATAGGTGGTGAAACAGCCCCATAAAGTGTTACAATAGGGCCTCTGTATGATCGATCATTTAGTTTTTCTTTGACTGCGCTTGCTCGTT
>NC_133480.1:2410179-2571313 GCF_025370935.1 Choristoneura fumiferana
GAAATTTTCCAAAGCTAGTTTCGCTCACTCCGAGCGACGAAATCGCATCATAAGTATAAAATTAAGGCGCTGTACGTAGTGAAAACTACAATTTTAGAAAATATTTTAAATATACTTACACAATACTTACAACTGCAATTTTTTATATGTATATTTTCAGTCTATTAGCTAGTTTTTGACTTCATCAAAAACACGATTGCTGACAAAACCTCGATAGATTATTTTTTTGAAAAAGAGCCTTCGTTACACGTTAAACCAAATATTATAAAAACTATTATGAATATCAACACAAAAATTTGCTTTATTAAATAGTTTTTAGTAGATTTAGATTTATGCTTCATAGATTTTCAATAGGTTGAGTACATCAATCATACCAATTTATTTCGTCTTTGGCAAAATAAAACGGTTTCTAGCGCGCGGCGGCGGCCAAGTATTTCCCAGTCGCCAGTACACGCGTGTACGTAGTCGACGACGGACCTGTGCACATTTTTCTAACGCGCTAGTACTACTTTTGAGAGCAAATAATATGGGTAATCGCAGTATTAAAAAAGTTAAGCGAAAGAGGAAACGCATAAGTGAACTCAGAGCACATATGAGAAGCATTAGAGTACCTAAACGAAGTACCTACCACACACTAATCGACCGGCCGGAGTCGGGCCGAGTCAGCAGGGCTACTACGAAACTCCAAACTCGAAGTTCGTGTCGTGCGGCCTCTCTATCTCGTACTAAATAGTATAAGTGTCAGAGGACCGCAACCCACGATCTTCGAGTTTCGTAGCAGCACTGCTGAGCGGATTTCACATTCGTACTACGACCGCAAGCTGGTTGGCGCGGCCTCGGCTGCTCATGGAAGCGGACGGCTTCGTCCAGATTCTACCGCGACTGCCCATACAAATTGTAGGCACGTTGTATAACCTATACTACTCACGGCGAACATGCGGCGAACCTTGCGGCTACTACGAAACTCGAAACTCGAAGTTCGTATCGTACCGTCCCTCTCGCTCTCGTATTAAATAGTATAAGTGTCAGAGGGACCGCACGACACGAACTTCTAGTTTCGAGTTTCGTAGTAGCCCTGCTTGATCCCTTTGACAGTTTCACTGACATTTCTGATAGTAGATGCAACAGTTTCGATCTAAGTTTAGATTTTCTCACTTTTTTGCAGGCAAAGGTAATATCTTGCATTCAGCCAAGTTATTTAACATAAATTATTTTAATAAAATAAGATGGTTGCACTTGGTTGCACTAGTAAATTATTGACAAAAACATGTACTCCAACTGCAATCCGGCTGCAAAATGGGAGTTTGGATGCAGTTATTGCGCAGTTAGTACAACTGCACCAGCACTGGACCCGACTGTCAGAGGACTGCATTCCAACTGCCATTTTAGGCAGTCGGAGTGCAGTTCTTACGCAGTTCTGATGTAGTTCTGCCATTTTACAGCCGGATTGCAATTGGAATGCGGTCCGTGTGTACCAGACCGTACATTACGACGCCTACCGCCTACCTTATCAGCGACTTATTTATTATAGGGACTTCGATTGTAATTTACCTTCACGTAAATCAAGATTGTTTTTTTGGAATCTTTTTATATTTTTTTATTTCCATTCCAATTTTTTTCTTTACGGTCATCCCGTAAAACCTAAATTGAAAATACAAACTGAAATATAGATGCACCGAAAACCAGAAAAAATAAGACCAGCACTGGGAATCGAACCCAGGTCCTCGGTATTCCGTACCGCGTGCTATACCGCTACACCACTGCCGGTCAACCACCACTGCTGGTCACTGCTGGTGGACCAGCAGTGGTGTAGCGGTATAGCACGCGGTACGGAATACCGAGGACCTGGGTTCGATTTCCAGTGCTGGTCTTATTTTTCTGGTTTTCTGTGCATCTATATTTCAGTTTGTATTTTCAATTTTGAAATTAGTTTGTCTTTAATTTTTCTCCCAAAATGTATCATCTTTAAGTAAAAGTGAAATAAAGTGCCCGGTTGAAGTGTAGCCAAATGGACTTGAAAAATGTATCAAAGAAAACGAAATTCAGATGTAGAATTATGAAAAGGAAACTAAAACTACTGAAATTAACAAAAATAGTAACTGGTATGACCAGATCCAAGGTCTCCATGTCACGTGTCGAGCACAGTGTATATTTGCTGTGTGGAGTGGTGAAAATCATCACCTCAAAACAGTAATCATACTTATAGATGATACATTTTGGGGAAAAAAATGAAAGACAAACTAATTTCATTTTATATGGACTGGTTACTACCCGAAATTGTTGATTCCCGTCGAGCTCGGGGAATGCCACTAAGGGAAAAAGAATCTTCATGAAAAATAACTGTAGAACCTCCTCTGACTGAAGAAAAAGAACTTTCTTCTACATATCTATACTTTTCAAGCGACGAAAATAGCGAAAACATCGCTTCATGCTCCAGACAATCAACTTTGGAATCTCCTCTGACTGAAGATAAATAACTTTCTCCTACATATCCATACTTCTCAAGTCATGAAAATAAGAAAAACATCGCTTCATGCTCCAGACAATTTTGGAAGAGCTATAAATTTATTTAAAACTAATTGTTGCCGTCGACTGCGTCCGCGCGGAATCCGATTTAGAGCAATTTTTTATTATATCCAAAAATATTTATTTTCCGTACATAAAGTATCCTAAATGTTGACCAGACTAATAAGCTATCTAACTAACTAATTTGGCTCAGGACCCAAAGAGGGTCTTGGCCTCCGAAACAAGAGCATGCCATCTGTCATATCTATCTATCGACCTATTCAGTCTAAATGTCTATCCATTACCTACGTTACAAATCAAACTGTGGGCATGAAGAGGCATAAATAATTTGTTTATTGCCAAGACTATTCATATTAAACGAAGATTTTCTTTATTAAACCAAAAAAATGTGTAATTATAATTTTAAGGAAAAATCCGGAATTCACATTAACCAGAATACGGTTACAAACAGAATAAGGCCGTCAACGGGCTGCGTGACAGACGCGCGAGTCGCCCCGCATTCGCCTCCACCGCGTCGTCTGCTTCACCCCCTCAAATACCGAAAATTCAACTATAAGCGCGCCTTAACTTAAAACTATTGCAAGGGAGCACAGCGTTATCTTAACGGGTGGGCGGTACAGAGCCTAGAGTGTGTTTTACTGAAATTATGAATTTTAACGTAAGACATTCAACACAAGCTCAGAATAGCTCAAAAAGATATGGTCTTCTAAGTTCATTTTCTCATCAGATCAACGACTGAGTTACTATTCTATCCTTATAAGTTTGTGAGGCTTCAGGCTAACTTCACAAACGCACTAAATTGTACCTATTTACTTTTATAGTAGGAATTTTTGGGATGTCACGATCTCGTTAACAGCCCACCTTTCGAACGAAACCATTGTATTCTATTGGGCTTTCAACCGCATAATCCTCAGTTTAAAATGAACGGAAATATAAAATAAAATAGTTCACTGAAATAACTTTGTGAAAAAGTGCATTTAAAAAAAATACAAGTTCGCAGATAATACTTTTCCATGAGGCTGAATGTCTACGACGCATTCAATTTTGAAAAACATTATCTGCCAACAAAGTTTTATTTACAAAAGAACTCTCTATTGTAAGTCGTTATTTCAATGAGCTATTTGTCTTATATTTTCGTACATTTTAAACTGTGGATTATGCACTTGAGGACATAATAAAATACAATGGATTTCGTCACTACTTCAAAAAACTCGTATCTCAAAATTTTGTTGACGTATTGATTTGAGATACGAGATTTTTTCAAAGTACTGACGATTTGTTCAACAGGTGGGATGTTAGCGAGATCGGGACATTGGACATCTCAAAAATTCCTACAAAAACTGTCCCTACCTCATATTGGTCGCTCTATTTGTGTCTGATATCATGTGTATTTAGCAGTGTTTACCCAATAACCAGAAGGAGTGTTATGTTTTCGATTGTATGTAATCGTTAATTTGTTTCCGAAAGAAATAAATTGAAAAAAAAAAAGTATTTGTATTATGTTATGTTGTATTAATATAACTCTATTGTTAGGCGAGGAATGTTATAACGAGTTTTATTTACTATTATTAGTGAATAAAACTCGTCATACAAAAGTATGAGATATATTTGTCTCCGACTTTTCTCTGGAGTCGACGGGTGTTTTGTTCCAGGGGCGTGGGCGCTATGGAGATCGTAGCCATGGACATGAAGCTGCGGGGCATGTACATCGCGCGGCAGCTGTCCTTCCACGGGGTGTCCTTCAAGATCGAGGAGGTGCCTCTCACGGACGCCTTCCGGGACACCTACGACAAGTCCGTGGCGCTGGTACGTGTCTACATAAGGCTCCCTCATCGGGAGAGGAGTGACATGCGACTTGTATACATTGTGAGGACAGACTTTTTGAGGACCGGGGCGATCTTTAATTTTTACTTACTTACCTTACTTCGCCGGCTCAGCGACCCAAAGTGGATTTTGGCCTCCGACACAAGACTCCGCCAATTGTTCCTATCCTGTACAACAAGGCACCAGTCTGCCACCTGCATGTCGCACAGGTCTTTTCGGACTTCATCCAGCCAGCGATACCTAGGCCTTCCGATTGGCCGTCTTCCAGTCGGTTGTCCTAGGTATGCTCTCTTGGCCGCACGATCCTCTCCCATTCTCTCCACGTGGCCGAGCCAACGAAGCCGCGCAGACTTGCTTTACTGAATGGAAAATCAAATTTTAGTCAATATTTTACCACGTGAACACCACTTAAACATTTACAAGCGAAGCAACATCCGTCACGCAAAAACTTCGCCCCTTTAGTCCGCCACTGATTGCAAGGGTGTAAGCAGACAATTTTGATGTTGTCAATCAAGCGCCCCAATGTAATACAACTTGCATAATTTAGATAGATTTATACCCTCATTCGGTGTCAATGAAAAATCGACCAATTGAATTGACCATTTTGAATTTTGTCAAAATGTAATTGTGCTGAAAAATATCTACGTATTTAGTTTTGTCCATATAATTAAGGGCAAAACTAAATACGGAATAAGTGAATGTATGTATGTAAACTCTTGATTGTACCATCAGACAAATATATGGTCTACCCACCCTAAAGTTGATAATCGTTTGCATGTCATAAACAATAATGCCAATAGACGTGCTTGTCAACTTGAAAGCTCGACTTTAGCGACATATTCATTTGATAGGAACTTGATTAAAAATTGATAGACCACTTATTTGGCTGATGGTACAAAGAGAATGTGAGAAGAAGTCTAAATCAAGGCCAAAACTTAATATGTAGCCCAAAATGAATGATTTATGGTGGAACATATTATTTACCATTGGTAATATTTGTGGGTGTACGTAAATATAAGTAGTTTTTTTTTACATTTATTAAACTAGCCAATTTTACCATGGGACAAGATCCCATTTTCGGACAGTTTTTCTTCTCGATGTATTTCAAAGTGTCATTTTTCTGCTTCAAAGTATGA
This sequence comes from Choristoneura fumiferana, assembly GCF_025370935.1. Classification (NCBI taxonomy): domain Eukaryota; kingdom Metazoa; phylum Arthropoda; class Insecta; order Lepidoptera; family Tortricidae; genus Choristoneura; species Choristoneura fumiferana. The sequence goes on from NC_133480.1 coordinate 2,415,666, forward strand.
AAGTATGCACCAAATGACAGTAAATCTTAATAACTTATCCGATAAAATAAGATAGAAAACATAATTTAATAGATAATAATTTAATGTACTCAAAAAGTTTAAATAATTCGTAATACTGACCCCCTGTTGTACCATTAATTGATTAATTTTATGTGACAGATCTGTGATGCCGTCTCTCTTCGTTTTGTCCGAATAGACAGAGACGGCATCACAGGGTTTAAAGCAGGCTAAAGCAGGGTTTCTTGAACTTTTTGCAGTCACGGACCGCTTTCACAATTAGGGCTATCGTTTTTTGTCTCACTAGATGGCGCACTGTTGCGTGAGGTTTTTAAGTATGGCTTTCAAAGTCTGTTATTATGGGCGTGAAAACAAATTTTAGATTAAAATCATATTTAATACACCTTAAAATCGTACCATAAAAATATCGAGCATGCCACAGTGTTCCATAGTCCCCGTTTTTTTTCGGAAAAAAGGGAGGAAAAAGGTTTCCGAAAGACAAAACTGTCTCAAAACACAGACATTCATTGCCCCGGAACGCATATTTGCCATACTTAATTTAAAATATTGCAAAATATTCACAAAATGATTCTAATTATGAATAAACCCGCGTAGCTCACCCAAAAACTATGAGATTTGACATTTCGGAGACCTCACGCTACACTAGCGCCTCTAGTGGCGAATTCATACGCGATAGCCCTCATTGAAACAATTCCACGGAGCTCTGTCAAAAATTTGTCTGTATTTGGTAGTGGGTGGAGGCGATGCAGCGGTTCACGGAGGCGGCCGAGCTGATCGACGCGGAGGCGCGCATGAAGAAGACCATGTGGGGGCAGTTCTGGTCGGCGCACCAGCGGTTCTTCAAGTACCTCTGTATCGCCGCTAAGGTAATACATGCTCTTTATCCTTCCTATGAAGCGCTGAGCTCTGAGACTAGTTTCCTTTGGCATTTTTGTTTATGCAGCTATAGTACTATTGCCTAGGTCTACAAATAGGCAATTGCTGGTTGGTAAATGAAATGAAAATGTAAGGCATAATGTTTTTCATTTCTAATGAAATGAGATATGCGAGGAATGTGTTTCTCATGAACCAACAGAGACGCTTCATTTAACTATCCTCGCACAGCACAGCTCTGGTGGAAACAGCAGAGCGGATCGAGGATAAGTAAAAATTTCAATTTGGAGGTTCATTAAAAAAACTTTATTCGCGACTAAAAGCGTATAAAGCGTGTATGTGTGCTAGTGTCGTATTCGGACTATGGCTTTTCGGTTGTTTTTTTGAGAGTATGACGTATCAGTTTATGAAGTCGTTGTACTCGTCTGTATAGGTACATCACGCGGTGGTGACGGCGCGCGAGGCGGTCAAGTGTGGCAAGTGCGTGGTGATCGGTCTGCAGAGCACCGGCGAGGCGCGCACGCTCGACCAGCTCGAGCGGGACGACGGCGAGCTCAGCGACTTCGTGTCCACCGCCAAGTTAGTGCCACCTTCACTCTACACTCTACACAGTACACCGTCCTAAGGGTCTACGCTAGCTGACGCGGTTTGCACGGAGCGGGTGGACATTGGCGTTTTTAAAAAAAAAGTGTACCCTCTTTTTTAATTTTGGAAAAAATATGGATTTTCCTACTCAAAATCAAGAGCATAATCGATTCCGATCGTTTCAAAAAATGTGCCCAGTTTTTCATACAAAATTTTATGAGTCCGTTTTGTCACGCCCATACTGAGTGTATGAAAAATAAAAACCGGCCAAGAGCGTGTCGGGCACGCCCGAAATAGGGTTCCGTAGCCATTACGAAAAAATTAAGTAAGAAGGAAGTTTCTAAGGATTTCGTATTTTATACGGTATCTTCCATAGTTTAGGTATATTTTATACCTTAGGCTGCTATTTACTCATAAACTACTAATAATTCTCAAGCAAACTTAACCATTATAGTTATCCTTGAAAGTCTGATATACTTACTACCATCCTGAATTTTTTCAAAATTTTTCCTTTTTTAATGAAAATTTGCACTTTAAAGTTGAATATTTCGCAAACATATCGCTGTATCGATAAATCGTCTTAGCAAACTAAAAAATCACCCTCACTTTACGTCTATGGGAGGTTTTTTTTTTAGTTTTTTATTGTACCATTTTGTCAGCATAGTTTACATATATATCCGTGCAAAATTACAGCTTTCTAGCATTGATAGTCCCTGAGCAAAGCCGCGGACGGACAGACAGACATGGCGAAACTATAAGGGTTCCGTTTTTGCCATTTTGGCTCCGGAACCCTAAAAAACTTCGCAAAACTGTCATTTTTTTGGGACATTTTTTAAACAATCGGAATCGATTGTGCTCTTGATTCTGAGTAGGAAAAAACCATGTTTTTTCCAAATTTAAAAAAAAGGATGCACACACACTTACATCACGCCTGTATTCCCAAATCTACCCATTTGCAGAGCACACGAAACGTTACGGCTTCGGAGTCACTGAAAAATAGTATGAGCATCGCTAACAGCACGCGTCGCGTACGACGTATTTTACCTGTAAACTACACCCGCAGACGTGCGCCCGCTTCGTGCACCCGCGCCAGCTAGCCTAGGCCCTAAAGTTCTCCGTTAGCGCTGTATTTCTGCACTGAACTGAACTGAACTGCATTAGAGATGTACGAGGATGCGTAACGAGGACGTGTAGCGGGCTCTTTTCATATAAGCGAGCGGGGTGCGGTGAGGCGGGAGCGCGCCACTGCCCGCCATTACTGACTGAATACTACGCAACACATTCCTCGCACACACCCCTCTGGTTTTGTATATAAAAAGACCTCGCTTCGCTGAAGTGTTTCCACGAGCTGCGCTGAGCGAGGATAGGTAAATGAAGTGTTTCTGGGTGGATCAACTATTTCTTGTTGTTATTCTGTCCCGGCAGCGAGGGGACAAAAGTAGTACAGTTTAATAGAAGAAATGTTGTGTCACATTCATTATAGTAACATGCTTATTAGGTGACCAATTATAGAAGGGGCTTAAAACGACCACAAAAATGCATGTTTGGCAAATTTTAATCCTTTAAACTTACGGCTGAAAGAGTGAAGGTCACAGCTTATTAGATCCACCCAGCACCCGATCAGCACCGCCTCGCCGCGAGTGGTTAGTATTATGAGGATTTGTATGGACATGCGCTCATTACATCAACTCTGTAGCGTCACCGGATCGCCTCGCTCGCGCCTATCCACGCGCGGACGGCGAGTAGACCACTACTCGGTGATAGCTCGCTGCTCGTACCGGTACCGCTCCGCGTCCCCACCCTCATATTACATAATAGACTACTGGGAAATTCGTGGACCACGCGAGGTCCACTCGTTGTCAACGCGGCGTTTTGGGCCACCTGTCGACAACGAGTGGACGCTGATTGTCGAGGCGGTGCTGGTCGGGTGCCGGGTGGCAAAAAAAGTTGATCGACCCTCCTATTGGTCCATTTTATATACGTCGGTATGTCATTGGGGACAAAGTAAAACCGATTATCTACCACACATAATACGCATATATATCTGCACTACGTGTAGTTTTAATTTCATACAATGTTTCAACGAATATGGAAAAAAAAATAGGAAAATAGAAATAGGCAAAATTTGCCAGATATAATTATCCATACGCAGATTTCCACTATCCCCGACGACAGATCATAAATCAAACAAAGTACAGTTATCTTACACGTACTTTACTAAGAATTGAACTTTTTGTCCAGCACAGCACAAAATCAGATCTCTTCAGTCACACTTGTCTTGTTGTTCAATGTCACGTACATGTTCGACAAGTCCACTTCTTCTTTAACCACTACTATTTTAGCCAACTCCTTCGTTAATCGCTGCATGGTATATAAATTTGTTTCGTTAGGATGCTCTTTAAACAATTTCTCGAGTCTCTGAAATTCTTCATTTACACATTTCATACACGCTTCATACTGTTCTTTCAACTCGGTTTGTGGTGTATCTTCACTAGCAAAATTAATATTAACACTATTTTCATCTTCGTAATATGTCTCAGAAAAATCTTGGTCTTCCATTTTAATTGAGCTGTCATGGGCGATGTTTTCATCTTCATGATTTGTCTCCAAAGAATCTTGCACTTCTTTTTTGATTTCGGGATTATAATTTTCTTCACTTTCCATAGATGATAGGCACGACCTTGGTCTTTCATCGTCGATCGCAGTTTCCTCTATCTGTAGATCATTTATGTCTTCAGACTTTATTGTTGTGCTTGTATCTCCTAATATTTTTAGAAATATGTTTCTTTCGTTGTAATCCAATGAAGAAAATAATGCAAATTTATCGTCATTAAGCATTAATAGGGCGCACAAGTGGTCGCATATTCGTCCTATTTTGCCGAGACTGCAATCGCAGCACATCGTATCTATGTTGATCTGTTGAACCTGCCCTCTATTTAATCCATCTTGTATATGGTATTCGTCTGTATCTACTTTTCTAACATACTCAGAATTAATGTCAATTTTTGTTTTCGCGATAAATTTTGAATAGACGCTCATTACGTTGCCGTCTCTATGTGCTTGTAAAATTTTATTATAATGACTCTCTATAACATTAGTTACGACGTCCAGCATCGCAGGCAAAATATCTTTAAAAGGCTTGCATAGCTCTAAAATGAACTCTTTCGTAAAATTAATAATCGCGTCATTGAAACCGTCGCATAGCTGATTATCATCTATCCATTGCTTGCGATTCACCCAAATAAAATTAATTTTATCTAAACATTTGTCTGGCAGACTGCGGGAGATCAAGATATCGTGAACTAGCATAGCCTCGTTCAGAGATTTTGTAAAAATGAGGGACTTAATTAACACAATTGTTGACAAAGGTTCGGGTTTTATAACAATTCCATCGTCACAAATCCATCGCCAGAAGTCTTTGCATAGTGAATATCGATTCAGTATTATAATTGAATTGGGAAATACTAAAGTTAATGCTTCTTTTATCATCGAATCGTCGTCGTGCAGCAGTACTTTAGGCTCGAAATTAATACCAGTAAGAGTTTGTATCGCTATCTTGACCGTTAAGAATATTTGGAGGTATATCTCTTTGTTGAGCTCTGTGAATGTGGCGCATGCTACAGGTAATGAGCCTATCATAGATGGCACGTACAGGACTAGAGTAAAAGGCGCTCCATGGTCCAGGGTCGCGTCTATCAAAACTCGTTGCAAGCCTATATGGGCTATCACTCGTTTCATCAAAGGTGTCATAATGACGACATATGGAGGGTTGTCGTTATATTTGATTGTGTGCCCTATTTTTTCCAATGTTTGCATCTTCTTGATCATAACCTCATTGACGTTTATTTCTTTCCTGTTCCATCGACGGCTATATAAGTACTGGATTCGTTGTATTGTAGGGTTAAAGTAATAATCGGCCAGCTTCTCGCTGTCTGGTCCATACATATCCATGAGCCGCAGAACGTTGTAGCAGCTAGCAGCCATCGCCGTATATCCTTCATCGAAGAATTCGTAGAATGCGGATTTGTTATAAGAACAGACTTTTTTAAGGTTTACTACATTGAGTACTTTTATTGAATGCGAGTGCTCACATTCAATGGCTATGGTCATGTTTAGACCCTCCTGGAAATGGGGGTCTTTTACCACAGCATCATTCCCGTTATTTGTTATTTTGAAATTTATAGCCGCTTTGCAGTGCATGTTTCGCGCCTGTTGCTTACCAGTGCTTGCGCCCAAATGGCAGGCGTAAGTTTTCCTGAATACGAAACATTTGACCGCAGGATAACAGATCCGTACCACCCAAGCAGTCTTCGTGAAATTAGAAAACTGGTTTATCCAGTTTTTTGCGTGTTCTTTATAGTAATCGGCGGGTTGATTCTCTTTGACTTTACATTTTATAAGCACGTTGAACTTCTCAGGGGAGTCGTATTCGAATTTAATAAATTTCGCTTCCTCCGATATTTCCTTCAGGAAATCTTTCAATTGTACACTTGTATACATTTTGCATGGTACAAATCGTGGTAGCTCGCATTTATCTCTTGATTGTTGCCATAGGGATTCATTGTTTGAAGAACAGTATAGGTAACCTAAAACAAATCACATATCAGGCATTAAAAAATATTTACTCCAAGTTAGTAGATTGCTTGGACCATGTAATTTGTGGGTTTGTTGAATCCGAACCCGCAATTCTTTGACTTTATCGGAATTTGTCACGAGCTTTTCGATGAAGGAAAACATCGTGAGGAAACCTGAATACAGCTAGGGCTTGCAATCCGGATAACCGGATATCCATATTATCCGGATATCCGCCCATTTTCAAATCCGGATAGGAAGCTCTTCATTATCCGGATAATTTGGATAATTCGAATATCTGATATTAAGCGCGCGCTCGCGCATTGTGAGAGGTTAGTGTAGTGTATGCATACACACAGATACATTTCTTTTTGTATTAGGAAGGTTTACATGCAATACTTATTTAGTTAGGTTCATTCTTAACATCTTGTTTGGTAGTGGCGATGATGAATTTTTGGTAAATGTGTATGTAAGTAATGTATGTGTTTATTTTATTAATATTATTATATTTTATGTATTTTTTCAATCTTCAATATATTTTTTACCTTACATTACACACACCTGCTTTGATCACCTTTTTCTTGATTCTATGTTAATAACATCGTCAGGTCGAATAAGAAGGTAGAAGAAGAGATCGCTTTTTAGCGATTAGACCCCTGTTTTCTCGTCTCCTACCCTACCTTTTAAGTTCTGATTTCATTTTATAATGAATGTTTTTGGTGTTCAATACAATACGCTTTGTATTGTATTGTGTTATTTTTCTTATAATAGAGCAAGAGCCCGCAAGAGCCAGACCTTCGTTATAGTATCGTTATAATCCTTCGTTATAGTCCGACTACAGGACCAGAGCACGAAGCCTATTCCTTTGCAGCGGGGAGTCAGACAAGGAGATGTGATCTCTCCGAAACTGTTCACCGCTGGATTGGAAGATGATTTTAAGGTTCTGGACTGGAAAGGACGAGGCATTAACAATAATGGGGAGTACTTCACTCACCTTCGATTCGCCGACGATATTGTAGTCATGGCTGAGACTATGGAGGACCTCAGTGCTATGCTCGCTGACCTCAGCAGAGATGTTTCCGACCGAGTTAGCTTAAAAATAAACATGGACAAGACGAAAGTCATGTCTAATGTTGTGCCAGCTCCCGTAATAGTCGGAGGCTCTGCGCTTGTAGTTGTTGACGACTATGTATACCTGGGACAAACGATCCAGTTAGGTAGGTCTAACTTCGAGAAAGAGACCACTCGTCGAATCCGACTCGGCTGGGCAGCATTCGGGAAGCTTTGCAGTGTCTTTTCGGCCAAATTACCGCAGTGTTTGAAGTCAAAAGTCTTTGACCAGTGTGTGTTGCCAGTGATGACATACGGATCTAAAACGTGGGCGCCAACGATGGGCCTCATTAGGAAGCTCAAAGTCACTCAAAGGGCTATGGAGAGGTCTATGCTCGGGGTTTCTCTACGGGATAGAGTCAGAAATGATGATATCCGCAGTAGAACTAAGGTTACCGAAATAGCCCGAAGAATTGCGAAACTGAAGTGGCAGTGAGCGTGCTCGCAGGACTGATGGCCAATGGGTTAGAAGGTTCTCGAATGTCGTCCGCGGAGCGGGAGACGAGCCGTCGGTAGGCCTCCAATAAGATGGAGTGACGACCTGGTTAAGATCGCTGAATTGCGTTGGATGCGGAAAGCACAAGACTGGTCTGAGTGGAGAGCCTTGGGCGAGGCCTAAGTCCAGCGGTGGACGTCTTTCGGCTGACATGATGAATCGAATCTACTCTCGATTCTGAGTATTTCTGAGCAAAGTGCTTTCCGGTTTTCAGTTATATTAAAATTAACACCTTGCATAAAAAAAAAACTTTCAGCCTTTAAAATATAACGAAGGTCTGGCTGTCGTGGGCTCTTGGTCCGTAAGGCAAAATAACAACAAGCAGGAGACAGAGAAGTTATAAAGTGTTTTTAAGTTATTTCACTCATTAAAGTGACAAAATAATGATTTTTACGTGCGTATAAGACAATCAGTGATTAAGTTAATTAACACGATTCGTCTAATGAAACCAATTTAAAGTTGTTTTTAGCGTTTTTTTAATATTTGGAAAATTATTCAAATTATTCAAAATAACCGGATATCCGGATACTGAGATTTCAAATATCCGAAATATCCGGATAATAAAAAGTTACCGGATAGTGCAAGCCCTAAATACAGCAATAAGTTCTATGGTACGTGTGTGGGAAGTTCCCAATCCACACTGGGCTCTGTGAAATTACAGCTGAGAGGAGGCCTGTGCCCAACATAAAGAAGACCAAAGGAAGAGGAGAATATGTTTGAAAGCTATATAATATTATATTGTGTTATCAAGTTTAGAGATTGCAGCGCTGGTCTCTTTTTCTGGTTTTTCTGTGCATCCATGTCTCAGTTTGTATTTTCGATATGGTTTCACGGGATACCCGTAAAAGTAACAAATTTGGAGTTGAAATAAAAAATACAAAGACTCCAAAAAACCAATCATAATTTGATTGCTTAGTAGCGACATCACTTGTCTGGGTGAGCGGTTGGTTCCGAAAGAGTGTGACGTCTCTCGATGAGAGCGGAACATAGATGTCGCTAGTGCTGCTGCATAAGTAGCGTAGTAGAAATAAGCAACCTGAGATATGTATGCATGGGAAAAATTCGTGTCTAGATTCCTGTCCAGCGGTGGTGTAGGGGTTATAGCACGCAGCACGGATTGCTGAGGACCTGGGTTCGATTCCCAGCGCTGGTCTCTTTTTCTGGTTTTTCTGTGCATCCATGTCTCAGTTTGTATTTTCGATATGGTTTCACGGGATACCCGTAAAAGTAACAAATTTGGAGTTGAAATAAAAAATACAAAAAGACTCCAAAAAACCAATCATAAAAAATCAGTAGGCGATTTCAGTTTCGAAGTTGTCAAATTACATAGAATATGTTTTGTTAATCAACAATAATTGTTTTGTTATCTAACAAATCAAATTCATCATCAAGCAAAGCACGTGTACACGTAGAGCAATCAAATTTCTCTACGCATACTTTGCCTAGCCAGCCAGCAAAATACACAACTGAACAATCCTCCAGAGTTACTGCTTGTTCATCATCGGGCACGGCCGTGCCGTCAGTTGCGTGCGAAACAGCTGGAATAGGCGGGGCATGGGAAGGTACCGCTGTCGGCGTCGATGGGCCAGCATTTGACACCAGAGTCGATGCTGTTGATGCTTGTGTTTTGCTGCTGAACTTCTGCTGACGTCAACAAAAAGTTATCGTCATCTGAGTCACAATTTGATTTATCTAATTTTATCAAATTATTCAACAGATTTGATCGAAACATTGCTAGGAATCTACACATTATACCTTACCTTCTGATGTAGAAGGGATTGGGGAATGTGGTGAGATAGCCATATTTTCCTCTTCTTTATAATGTTTAGGTAATGCTTTTTTAGTAATCCGTGTTCGTCTTCCACCTTGATTCTGAACAAATTTTTCATCGAAATGTTCCAGGCACAGATATCTATTACGTAGCTCATTGTGACTTAAATGTGTAATGGTCATGTTCCCTAAAACATAAAATTATGTGTACATCAACAAATAAAACACAATATAATGGTCCTTGTCTAACTATCTAACTAAAACCACTTAAGGTTTAAGATTTCACTATCTACACACAAGACAAACGTAGACACAGACAGACATAGCAGACAAACTTATAACTCTTTTTGCATCGGGGGTTAAAAAGAAAGGAGTTTATTTGAAAGGCTTATTTTAAAATACTAATAATAAAAATTAAAGATTTTTTGTAAATCAGCTTAAATACTCGTAAAAACTGCATTAAACTGTCTTATATCTTTTATTTAATATCCAACAGTAGTCTTAAAAAGCATTAGCATTATATGTAGCAAGTGTAAATTTTCATTAGTGTGCATTTCATGTCATTGGAGTTTTAAGGAATTTCATTAGTATTATTTTAGTCTCATTAACGTGACCGTAAACCTATCAGTGATTTTGAAGAAACTTGTTTTATTATCATTTATTTATTTGTTTTGAATCATAAAATCTAAAATACCAAAAATTACACAATAATTCACAAAGTGAAATTTACCCAGTACTCTAATTCAAAATCAAAATTCAAATCATTTATTCAGTAAATAGGCCGCAATGGGCACTTTTACACGTTATTTTTTAAGTACCAGCGCTTTCGGAAAGACCATCATTGCCAAGAAGAATGCGCCACAAGAAACTTGGCAGAAAGTCATTTTTTCCACATAAAATAATTACAAATAAAATACTTAAAAACATATAATGTACTTATCTACCTATGAACGTTAAATGGAAAAAATAACTTACCACAATTAGACAACCAAACTTGTAGCCGTGTGGGATCTGCGGAAGGGAACCGGAACATAGGTTTTTGATCCGAAGTGTTATTACACATAAAGTATGCACATTTAGTCGGAGCCATTTTTGTTGTTCAGGTCAGTTTTTACATGCCAAGTCGTCGTATTTAGATCCAAATATCGTCCATGACAATTAAACAGAGTCTGACCTGCAATTATTGTGCCAGTCAAATAAACTGTTTTATATTGACTTTGACGTAATAATCCTAAAATGGCCAAATTGAATTTGCTTATTCACATTTTATAATTTACAAATGTTAATGGTAGTGCCATTTAATGCTGTTTTTTAGTATTAAATATAGCTTGCAGGGGTTGGTAGGCCATGCTATTATGGAAAGAATTAACATGTCATAGGTAGTAAAGAATAAATCTTTACATATATGCTAAATTGAATAGGTAGGTATCTGTTTTTGTTGCACTTTTTCGAGCTCCTCCGTTAGAATACAAACAATCAACTTGATGAACTTCCTCTCGTTTCGTCGATAAAATACACGTCAAAAAGTGCTTTGTGGCCTTTTGCAGCATTACGGTTTTAAATTTTGGATGGACTTACGTAATAGTCAGAGCCTCACGAAATTTAGTTATTATCACTGAGTTATGAATATAAATTACGCTCAATAACAAAGTCTCTTTTGAGGTTATGTTTTCGCGAATCGTCAAAAATGACAGTTCCCTGCGATTCTTCGTAGACTGAATTGTTCGATTTAACAAAATAATCAAATCTTAACGCGACACTTACTAAAGTATATTTGTTGTAAAATGTTAGTATACAATTTCACCATTTACGTCAAGACCTTAGTCTGTTTGAGCGATCAATCGCAATGGCGGACCGGACCGTACCGTACCGTTAGAGGTGAGACGTATTTACTGGAATAGGTTTTGGCTTGGACGCGTGAGTACGCGTTCCCGCCCGCGATTCTTTTAGCGTACCAGTATTTAGGAGTACGGCGGCCGAAAACGTTCCGCCAACTTGAAAACAAGCATTTATTTACACTTTTTAACTAAAAAAAATATAAAAACTGCTGACAGTCCTAAGCCTGTATAAAGCATGACGGGAGTTTTTAGTCGGTATTTAATTTAATTTAAAATTAAAAAAATATTAAGAGACTGACGTGAAATTCGAAATTCGGTAGTTCGATATTCGTAAAACTAGTACGGTGTATACGTAATCACGGGAACGCATTTACGGGAATCATTTTGTTTACGCAATGAGTCAATTGAGTTAAGTACTCGTAGATACTCGTGGACCTAGTATTTGGATCTAGTCTTTTAGTGGACGCGTACTCGCAAGACTCAGTCCGCGTTTTGCCTAGTACGTCTCACCTCTAGTACCGGATTGTTTTGTTTATGCTCTCCGCAGCGACTTGTCAGTGTGACCACTTTTTGACGGAGAAATCTACCAAAGATGAGACCAAAATCTACCAAATCTACTACTATAATTTTACGATTAATTTTATTTTGCTGTGAGAATGTTAACGTATTTGTAAAATATAAAAATAACCTAACCATATTAGGTAAGTAAGTATATAATTGTTGTCCCTGCGGAAGTACTACTAAAATAGTAGGAATCTAGTATAAGTGGTGTTCACACTACAGCTCGTAGTCTCGAGTGTAGTTAATGTACGTCCCGGAATGTACGACTAAGTTATGCCTTAGTTGTATAGTGCCTTTTTTATTTTTATTTTAAACTAGCATCCGTCAAAAAAAGATTGAATAGATTGCTGTCCTAATTTTAGGGCGTGTATTATTAGGTTGTACGTACATTTAGTGTCTTATATTGCACATAGCGCTATACAACGAAATGCAAAACTCGAACTGAGCTCGAACTTCGTATGTTGCCGTCCTGCTTACGCTTATGTCGCGAGTGAAAGGGACGGTGCGGTAGGAACTTCGATTTGCGAGTTTCGTAGTGGCCCCTCAGTGGCCTTGTCGCGATGTGGGGTGAACGACCGCGCTACGACTTGATTTGTTCGAAACAACTGTTTGAAAAAACATTGTTTGGCGCGGATTTTTATAATAATAATTTATTTTATTCAGGTATAACCCAATACATCGTAAATGTAAAACTAAAATGTAAAAAATAAAAGTAAAAGTAAAATAGAAAAGAACACAGAAAAAATCAAATTCCTATTTAAATATATACAGGGTCCAGCTCGACATCCACAGCCTGTCATGTGACGCTCCTATTTTCGGATCGATGCACGATAGCCCAATGTCTTTTAAATCCCTCGTTGAGATCGTCATACACCAGTCTCAAAATCTCATTCTTGGTACCGCTCAGACGATCTAGGAAGGAGGCAGACAGATCTAGAACGCAGTATTGCAAAGAAGTCTGTAGGGCTACTCCGAAACTCGAAACTCGAAGTTCGTGTCGTGCGGTCCCTCTCGCTCTCGTATTAAATAGTATAAGTGTCAGAGGGACCGCACGACACGAACTTCGAGTTTCGAGTTTCGGAGTAGCCCTGCTGGCACTCTCGCGTCCGCAAACATGCTCTTGGCGCTGCAAAAGCGCGGGAGCCTGAGCAGTATGCGGAAAGCATCGTTATACTGCACGCTGATCGCACGCTTAGTGTATTTTGTCCACTACTGACAAGTGCATTGGCAAAATGCTTTGAACAAAGTCACTTTTACAGCGTTCGAACAGCGCGAGAACCTACACGCGAGCATATTGCACCGCACCGCGAGGGCCCTGCGCTGCCTTCCTATGTCTTCGTCGTCTGTCCGTCTGTCATTTAACACAATTGTCCCAGATACCTGAAGCTTTCCACAGCCCGCACTTGCAACCCCTTTAATTTTTGAATGGGCTAAACATTTTGTTGTTTATGTCGCATTGGTGTTAGATGTTCTGCGGAGTTTTTAAAGGCGCGGCCACATGCAAATCACTTGACGCTCGTTTCCAACGTCAAATCTGGCCACGTGACGTATAGGGTTAAAGCTGAAAATGTTGAGGCAAAAACACTGTTATTTTTTTTTTTCATTCACTAATTTCTTTATTTGTACCACTGCCACGACTGCTACTAAATGAGATTAGAAATCAGCTTCCAAGACCAAGATCATTCCTGCAAGAAGCCATCTTGACGCTGCTGCTCGACGCGGCGACTTGACGCTACTTTTTTGAGTCGGCTACGATTACAACTGAAGTAGAGGTGGACGTTATTTCACGTCACCTTATACAGTAACTGGTGACGTGCTGAATAACCAAATCACTGGTTTCACGTCAAGCGACAAGTGTTGATTTTTGTAACGAGCTATTTTTGTGGTGATGCGATTTTCGCCTCTACGTTACAGACGCTACAAGTAGCACAGAGTAATAACCCTCCTTCGGGCAGTCGGGTAAAAATTATAACCTTAACTTTATACAACGTCAAAGAAACGATTCTTAGATTATGAAATTATTGACATTACACCGAAAAACGATGCTGGTGATAAATAACGTCATAGCTCAATAGCTTGTAACAAATTGCGTTAAATACTATTTTCATTTCTAATTCAGTTCCAGTGACTGTCACAGAAAGCGTCACTGCAGGCAGTGAAAGAAACTGGTTACTAAAATCACTGGTTTTAGTAACCAGTGACATGATTCTTGTCACCAGTTTCGTTGCGTTTCGCTCAAATCACGTAACGACCCACACTTAAACTGAAGGGTCCACGGAAAGAACATGTCTAGTCACGTTTTTTTTTTAAATTGAGATTTTAATCTCAAAATGTAGAGCTCCCAAAGTACTATGACTTACCACTGAATTAAATAATCTGAAAACAATATAAAATCTATTTTTTTATCTTTTAAATAAATGGTAACCATAGTAATTGTTCGTGATGACTAACTTTCAAACCGCTATAACTCAAAAAGTTGCTTAGGTGACTAGACACGTTCTTTCCGTGGACCCTTCAACTACATAATTACAGAGTGTTTACTAAAATAACGTTTTTGAGATACAAAATGTTGACTCAATAAAATCGATTATGTAGTTTTGTTATTTTTAGGTGTGGGTTAATTTAAACGTATTGTACGTATCAAGCCCCATTTAGAACGATGTATAAGAACTTGCATTACAACGCAGACTATGGAGGGACAATGAATTCAGAATCAGAATTATTTATTTGTAAAACATTCAGTTGATCTATATCTTGCTAAAAAGCAAAATTTGTGTGACATAATATATCAAAGGGCGATTATTCGTGCGTTTCATCTGCCTTATTTTTTTGGACACAATTTTACGAATTGCCTGTAGATTTTAATTACGTTTTCGATTATTTGGAGTTCCGTATTTCTATCAGATAACTAGAAAAGCCGTGGTGGCCTAGTGGTTTGACCTATCGCCTCTCAAGCAGAGGGTCGTGGGTTCGAACCCCGGCTCGCACCTCTGAGTTTTCGAAATTCACGTGCGGAATTACATTTGAAATTTACCACGAGCTTTGCGCTGAAGCAAAACATCGTGAGGAAACCTGCACAAACCTGCGAAGCGATTCAATGGTGCGTGCGAAGTTCCCAATCCGCACTGGGCCCGCGTGGGAACTATGGCCCAAGCCCTCTTGTTCTGAGAGGAGGCCTGTGCCCAGCAGTGGGACGTATATAGGCTGGGATGATGATGATGATGATGAACTAGAAAAGTGTATCAGAATCGAGAATATTCGGTTAAGCCATTTTGTACAGAAGTGTGCAGAAAAATCAGACGGTTGAAGCGCTCGAATAATCGCCCTAAAATGTATATTACTTGGTACAAATTTGTAAACCGTTTGTTTGTGGGCAATAGGGGCGTGTTCCAGTCGCTGGTCGAGAAGCACTTCCCGGCGCCCGACCGCGGCCGCATCAACCGGCTGCTCGGGCTGGAGGCGCCGCAGAAGCTGGCGCCGCACCCCGCGCCGCGCCCCGCGCTGCCCGCCGCACGCAACGGCGCCGACGACGCACACACCAGCAAGAGGAAGCGTGAGTAAAAAAATAAAAAAAATGTTAAGAATAAGAATAAGAATAGTTTATTTGTCAAACATAGGTACAGATGTAGAGATGATAAAATAAAAAATATAGAGCCCTGTATGTTTTGCCACATGGCGTACAAAACTTCAGTTTTTTTTTTCTTTTATAATTGCATACATCAGTCGAAGAAAGAAGGAAAAAAAAAACATTAAAAAAAAACAATATAAATATGTCATATAAAAATAATAATAATCAAAACACTATAAAAATAAATTAAAAACAGACCATCAAAATTCAAAATCATAACATTAAAACAATACCTATTAATAATTATAAATTGTCATCACTTAAAAATTCATTGACGCTATAATAACATTTATTTATTAGTAACAATGACATTTTTTTTTAAATTGCGCCAAATTCAGTTCTTTAAAAGAATCTGTTATCCGTTTATTTCTTTTTTTGCCAAATCGTCCGGGGGACGAGGAAACACGTATAGCACACTTCTACGTATTGCCGCACACTCATGTCAAAAAAAAATTGCGTTCTTACAGATGCCTACCAAGACAAAATCGTGTCGTGACACAAATGTAAAAAAAACGCACACCAATAAATATTTTGTGGTAATCACACTGATTTTTAAACAAACACTTACAAACGAACTAGTGATGTGGCACGTGAAAATACCGATTCAAATGAATGAGCAGCAAAGAAAGAATGAATGACGAAATTAAGTTAATATATTTTAAATGAAAGTGGTCATCATTTAGTATTTTTTTTACGAATATAGTTTTCCACTCGTAATTTTGTTTTAAACTAGCTTTTGCCCGCGGCTTCGCCCGCGTGGAATTTGGTTATCGCGCGCTGTTCCCTCGGGAAAATAAATATGTGCGTAAGCGTTACAATAGAGATGATGAAGTTCTGAGAGAAGGCCTGTGCTCTACTACAGTGGGACGTATAATTATAGGCCGAGAGATGATGATGAGACTGCGATCTCCATAGATTTAGATAGATTTTTGCAGGTGGTAGGACCTTGTGCAAGGTCCGCCCGATTGCTACCACCATCTTGCTCGCTAATCCTGCCGTGAAGCAGCAGTGCTTGCACTGTTGTGTTTCGGCGTGGAGACGAAGACAGCCGGTGAAATTACTGGCACTTGAGGTATCCCATCTTAGGCCTCTAGGTTGGCAACGCATCTGCAATACCCCTGGTGTTGCAGATGTTTATGGGCGGTGGTGATCTCTTACCATCAGGAGACCCACTTGCTCGTTTTCCACCCAAACGAATAAAAAAAAAAAAAGATTTATGATGGTGACTGTACACTACCAGTAGATTAAAACGTAATTACAAAAAATAATTACAAACAATTTTCATGAACATGTTTATTTTATAATTCACAATACAATACATTTACTTTTTTCATTTGTTAACTCTTCGAAACAAGATAGCTCGAAATGATGTGAGCAGATGACGCTCGATCTTTTAGGAGCCCAAGTACCCGGTCTGTTACGGGAAGTTTCGGAAAAAGCTGTTAAGAGCGCGCAAACATTTTGTCCCAACTCGTCACTGGCGCGATCTCTTCCCGCGGCCCGTGTTTCGCCCGCACACTACAAAGGTTTGCTGTGTGCGTACAATGCGAGCGTTGCCGAAACATTAAACACATCTTGATCGTTGTACATTTTTCGTCGTAGTAAAATTAAGAAAAAAAATTGTTGCGATATAAATATTTTTATTCCTTAACATAATTTATTTTATTACTTACAAGCTTTTTACTTATCTTGCCCTGTTAGTACGTTAGTTATTAGTAGGTATGGATAAAATTTTGGAAGCTAAACTTGACTAAATATGCGTTTTCAGATTAAGTTAAAATTTTACATAAGTACGTGTGTAAATCAAATGACAATGCAGTATATTATTATGATTTATGAAGCCTGATCTGATGATGGAGCTGGAAGGTGGCCGTAGGAACTCTGTAATAAATCTATATAACCACATCGACTTTGGCTCGTTTGATTCGTCTTGACAGTACTTTAGCCTAGATGGCAACAACGTATAAAAATTACAGTCAGTAAAAAAAGCTGGCAATAAAAATTTAATTTTTCAGTGCGCGCAAAATATTAGTTTCAATGTTTCTTACGCATATGATGGTATACTGTGTGAGGGCACGTAATAATTAGTAAATAAATGAATATTTCATCATCATTGCTCATAATTATTTTCATCTAATATCTTTAAACGAGCAATCCCGAAATCCCCGATATATATATATATATATATATATATTCGGCGATAATGTGTACGTGTATATAAAATATTGTATGAAATTTTACATAATTAGGCCTTAAAACACTCGTGTGATGCTATAACGATATTCACTTCGCTGGTATCGTTAACCCACACTATGGTTTCAAGACCCTCTTATGTAACAATTGCATAAAATACTATTAGTAGATTGTACACTACGGGGATAAAGCACTTTATTATGTCACGGGTACGGTATTGAATCCTGAGCGTAACGAAGGACCCAGATTTAACTCCGAGCGCAGCGAGGGTGTCGTGCGTTAACTCCCGAGCGAAGCGAGGGTTTTAAGATGGAGTCCTTAGATCAGATGGAGTCGACTTCTCTGGGAGTAGATTATTAACAATGCGTAAGGCGTCTAATTTAATGGACTACGGAGTCCAATGACATTTTAGTAACAGGAATTTCATTAGCTATCGTACATGTTCGGAGACAGTCTATCAAAACTGAGTAGTATCCTGGAATGTTAATAAACATTAATCTTCATTTTATATGATTTCACTTGGTACGTACCTAATAAATACTGTGCAAATTAGACAAAAGTATTATTACTGAATAAAATTATGGCAAAATCTAATTTTTTTAAAGTTGAAAATGCGTCATACATTTTACATATTGGGACTTATAGAAATCTCATGATTAGGTATATTCGACATTTCAGCCTGTTCTATTTTCCGTCTGAAAATAAATGCAATCTTAAAATCAAGAAAGTAATGTTATCAATCCGAATTGGATTAAATTTAACACAAAAACGTATTTATTATTGATCCTGAATGTACAGTAATGGGAATTAGTATTGATAAATAACCTTTTAATGGTAGTATAGTACCTGATAAAAAAATGTTATCTTAAAACCAAAAACAGTAATTTTACAGTAACTTTAATTCCGATTGGAGTGAATTTAACAAAAAATATATTTATGGAACTAGATTTCTATCTTGGATTTACAGTAATGGTAATTAATAATGATGAATAACCTTTTCTAAGCAGCTCATACTGTGTTAACAGTACTGTGTTTTTTCATCCAAATGATTTTCGTTTATTACCATATCTAAGAATATAAGACTTTTACTTGTACACAAGATTTTATTTACTTTTATATCATACTCACTATCATACTAACAAACATACTAACAGGGCAAGTTAAATAAAGCTTTAATAACTTTAAGTTACATTTAATTTTTTAATACAATATTTTTTTGCTGACTGTACTTTGTCCCTGGTTACCACCTAGGACTCGTCAAGACAAATCTAATGAGCCCAAACTCGATGGGGTTATGTCGTTTTATTACAGAGTTTTTGTGGCCATCTTCCAGCTCCATCATCAGATCAGCTTCATGTCATAATAATATTACATTGTCATTTATTCACACATGTACGCAAAGTTTCATCTCAATCAAAAATCAGGAAGTGGGTCAAATTTAGTTAATACTTACACACTACAATACTAACATACATACTAATATGGCAAGTTAAATAAATGCTTGTGAAATGTAAAATGCATCTACCCGTATTAGTTTGAGTGAAATTGCGAAAATTTAAAACATTTAATTTTAACATGTAAAATTACTTATCAAGTATCAAGCAATTGCGGACACGCTATAACTATCGGGTGTTTGCAGTAAAGGTTGATAACCTTGCGGAGAGCGCAGAGCGATACGTCCGTTCCTTGGGAGAGCCCGGCGCTTTCTGAGTCGTAACTAATAACGCGCGCGGTTATATAATCGATTTAGGACCCAAGTTTAGAAAATTGTCAAACTTAAATGAGCTATTATTAAGCGCTGAAAAAAATATTACAGACTAAACATTTCCTGTAGATTTATAATAAAATTGTTTTATTGGCAAATACATCACAACAAATGAGAAAAAAATGATGAAGTAGACCGATTTAGACTTTTTGAAGAATGGTATTTGAATAATAATAACTAATATTTGATACATATGATGACCCTATGTCTAAGGACTATATTTCCTATTATAAAATACTAAAGTTACACTGTTTGTGGTGGGTTATAATGGAAATATTTCACATGAAAGACAGCTCTGACGCGTATTTTTGTAAAACCTCACTAACAAAATGATATGGCAAAAAAATCGCTGACGAAAATAAATGGAAATTACCGCTATACATCAGAGTAAGAGTTTATCTATATGTTACATTAGTTTTCCTTAAAAAACGTAAGCATTTAGACATTAATAAGGCATTTGAAAAAACCTCAAATCGCTGAATGGGCAATTTTTCGTTTGCACGCTCTTAACAATTATTCCAAAAAACACCACAAAAAATTGTAAAATAAACCGCAGGATAAACTTTATTCACTTAGTTCGTTCATTCGTTCAGTTCGTTTGTGTTCAAACATTCATTATTCATTGGTATAGTACCTACTAAGTTAGTAGAGTCTGTTTACCTACACTTGTAGAGGTATCTGCACGCTCCATATTACGCTGGCTGGCAATTTGCAGCTGTGCAAGGCAAAAGTAAATACGCTGCTATTAACCCAATGAGCTACATCTTTCGCCGTACACTTTTAAATACTTAACATTAAAAAACATTTTTTTTTTTTTTCAAATCAGTCTAACAGAATGCATCCTTTTCGATATGTATGTTATTCATTGATTTTATCTCTTGTCGATAGCTAAAAGCATGTTCTACTTTAAGATTATTAAATGAATTAATGAACTAAAATAATTTCCTTGCTCACCCGCGACCTTACGATAGCTAAGCTTATGCAAAATATGCGTGTTCATGCAGTTCCTCCACCTCCACACTGTAAGAACACACACAAATCACACAAACCCATCTATCACCACCACCACACTACACTGACGCGTTTCGAACTCAAACAGAGCTCATATCCAGAGTGACAGAACCGTACACCATGCTACCAGTTGTTAGACTAACGAACCACAACCACCGTTTTAACTTGTCACTGTAACTCCCCAAGTACCCACATACGTTTTATGAAACAAAACAAAACTACCCACAAATTATTAATAAATTTTTTTAACCGTCCTTCAAAACTACCTTGATTTTTATTTATTTACTGTCAAGGCATGTTTTATTAACTACCATTGCTGAAATTAGATCCAAGCCGTAGCAAGGGAGATGAAACTAAATTTACCTGCTCATTAATAATAGACCCCATACTGTTGTATCTAATTATCTCCATGCATTCTAAAACATCGAGACGAAACCCCTTGCCACAATAATGTAACACTTCATACGAATCGGAGTCCGATAAAGAATGATTTAGTTCCAACAAATGTTTGGCAAAATTCGACTTATCAGGATGCTCATTCCTATATGCCGAAACATGCTCTTTAAATCTAGCATTAAAACTGCGTCCTGTCTGACCAACATTACTTTACTGCAGTCATTACAATACAAGTGAGCTTGTATACACCCGATCTAGTTCCTTTATCTACCTTCTCTTGTGGTTACAAAGTTTAGAGTACAAAGAGTTGTTAGTCTTAAAGGCTACCTTAACATTGTTTGATTTTAAAATACCACAAATTCTATCAGACAAACGACCAACGTATGAAATGCTACACCTATATTTCAATAAATTCTTAAATATGTAACAAAAATAATATTCTTAATAATTATTTATTTTGATTCAATAAATTATTAAATGAATTGTTGTACTTGTACTCGTATTTTATCATGGCGCAGTATATTGAATTTACTAGATAAATGGTACGCTTTATGTCTCTGTACAGTCAAGGGCAAAGATATCGACACGGCCAAAGTTGCAAAAATATGTAAACACACTTTATGCACATAACATAAGGCCGTGTCGATATCTTTGCCCTTGACTGTACATTTATCTATTTACATGTGTTTCTACAAATTAATTAATTACCTACTTGTTCGATAAATGCATGATCGAGTTCTTAGTGTGTTATGTATGTAATGAAATGTGGATCTTAAAAACCAAAGATCCATCATACAGTATCGATAAGAACGAGTCTTTGCAATATTGATACCTAATATATGCATATAGTGATACTAATCAAATCACCTATAGAGAAACTACCGCATTCGACATCGCGCTAACGAAGTTTCTCAACTCGGATGCGTTACACCTTCCACCTGTCTTTTTTCGGACTTCGGCCCCAAGGCATGCCATCTGCTTGGAGTCTACTTGGTAGTCTACTAATAGTAAAGTACGGTTATTACTAACGTGTATCACCTGCCCACAGTGACAGCGCGACAGCAAGTGAACATGGCGGCCAAGCGCGCGCGCGGCGGCTCGTCCTCCGACGAGTTCATCCGCGGCTCCGAGACGAGGCGGAGGCGGAGTCGGCCGACGAGCGCCGCCGCTCCGACTCCGAGAGCGACTCCAACCCCTTCCGCGCCGGTTCCGGCTCCGATAGTGACACAGGTACGGTACAACTAGAATGTTAATGTCGCTAGAGCTTGAACACGCCCGGCACAACCTTGTGCTTTCATCTATACAAGGCGTTTTAATAATCTGGAATATTCTAGCAGGAATTTTGGTCGTGTTTAGGGAATTGAAAATACTTATACTAGGTGTAATGACATTTTGAATGAAACATTCTGATGAAAACCTTTACAGAGGTGTCAAGCAGTCAGCTAACTCGATCATGTACTGAATATTAAGGATTAATTAAATTATTCTGTTATTATTATTATTAGACCCGAGTGGTGTCGGATAGAATTACACCTCTCCATTTCTTCCGTGGATGTCGTAAGAGGCGACTGAGGATAAAGGTTAAGGTATACGTGGGCGACAGGCTAGCAACCTGTCACTATTGTACCGTTTTTGTCAAACTTAAAACCTAAAATTGCTAAAAAGTGGCTCCGAAGCGGTAACCTTTCGTGTGCTCTGCCTACCAATTGGGAATACAGGCGTGAGTGTGTGTGTTATGTGTGTAAATTATTCCTGCAGCTATGATATTGTCAGAAATAATCGGAATAAATCATTTTGCTAATCTAAACAACCATCTGTTATTCTAGAACCCTGGATGAGAAAGAAGAACCGCTCAAGAAGAAGAAGAACGCGTCACCAAGAAGAAGCCTTCCACGACTCAGGACAAGATCGAGAACATGTTCGAGAGGAAAAACAACGTCGCGCCCAACCCACGGTCACCGTGACGGCCCCGGCGGGCACAGCCTCACCGGCACGCCGGTCGGCACCAACGGACTCTACTTAGGTAACCATACTTTCCTGACAACTATTTTTCAAGTTTCTAGATAGCTTTTGATGACAAAGAACACTCTATACTTGGTTTGGCTAGGTATTTAACTGTAAACAAACTTCAGCTGCCAGATTTGGTACATTCAAAGATTTTATAGTACAGTAAAACCCCGATTATACAAGCTCGCTTTATCCGGGGTCGCGATTATCCCAGTTGCGTGGGTAGTTCATTTTCTCGCGTCCAATGCTCGCGCGGCAAGGCGTCTGTCCGATCGAGTGACGGCTGATTGAGATGGGGGCGGAGGCGGACGTGCGCTCGCCTCACTCATTGGTTTTAAGTTACTGATTACGTAAATAAAACTCAATTTCATAAAAATAATTTTATTTCGGAGTAGTTTAAAAAAGTACGTAATATCCGAGGTCGGCTTGGTCCACAATAGCTCGGATAATTGAGGTTCTACTGTACATTGTGTCTTTAGGCCGGTAAATAAGGAATTATGAATGACAGTCTATTAGAAGCCCGAAGTCGAAGACTGAGGTTTTAATGAGTCGATGTTCGTAATTCTAGTACCGCCCGTGCGACATACAATGTTTTTCATCACATTGCGAGTAAAATTGTATATTTGTACAGCGAGGCCATAACGTTGATATTTGATGAAAAATAAATACTTATCGTTGTGAAATGAAGTAGTGATTTTACTACTAGATTTTGAAATTTCGTATAACTTTGAAATCATAAAGGTGACTGAAAATTCAGTTTAAATGTGATAATACTTTAGGGTTGATCTGTAGGTGGTATAGAGTTATTCCAAATGAGAAATAGGCTTGGCAATTTGACTCTATTTATTATTAACTGACAAGTATATGTTATGTACTTGATTCCTTTTATTACTAGCAGGTTACATGTTAGTTTCCGGTGGCGAGCGAGAGACTACTGAGCTAGCGCGTGTTAGTCATATCGCAAGCTAAGCCATCCTTTGTCCCTACAGTAATATGAAGCCTGGTTGAACACGAACTTAATACTTTAATTTCTTAATTTTTTTTTTTTTTTTTTTTCTCGTCTGACTAGGGCAAAAGAACTGGCTCATGCATACATGTTTATTTAACGTTTGGGCTCCACAGAAAACCAGCGTTACTGCACATAATGTGCGGCAACACATGCTGAGTGGAGACCCTTCTTGGTATCCTCCGTGTCACCTAGTACATAGTTTTAGTGCTAGTTCTAGTCTTAGTTTTAGGTGGTACATTTTTGGAGCCAAAATAAAACTTTTCTTTCTTTCTTTCTTTCTTTCAAACTCTTTCAAGTGCGCAATATAGGTATTTCAATAGTGAGTGTTGTGTGACAGGTCCTGCGCGCAACCAGCCGCCGCCGCGGTCGCGATAGAGCGCGCCTGCAGCATGAAGGAGGAGCTGTTGGCCGCCATCGAGCGCCTCGCCAAGCGGCTGCCGCCCAACACGCTCGACCAGCTGGTGGACGAGCTCGGCGGCACCGAGAACGTGGCTGAGGTAACTGCCCGCACTGCCCGCTCCACGACACTATCATGTTACAGAATGAGGCTATCGTTTTTTGTCTCACTAAATGTTGCGTGAGGTTTTGAAGTGTGGCTTTCAAAGTCTGTTATTACGGGCGTGAAAACAAAGTTTACATTAAAATCATATTTAATACACCTTAAAACCGTACCATAAAAATTTCGAGCATGTCACAGTGTTGCATAGTCCCCGTTTTGTTCGGAAAAAAGGGAGGACAAAGGTTTCTGAAAGACAAAACTGTCTCAAAACACAGACATTCATTGCCCCGGAACGCATATTTGCCATAATTAATTTCAGATATTGCAAAATATTCACAAAATTATTTTAATTATAAATAAACCCGCGTAGCTCATCCAAAAACTATGAGATTTGACATTTTGGAGACCTCACGCTACACTAGCGCCTCTAGTGGCGAATTCATTCGCGATAGCCCTCATTGGAATGTATGTGCTTCTTGGGGTGAGGTCAATCGTCTGAATAAAGGTATGAATCAAAGTACCCTCCCTCCCCCCTCCTAAATGCTACGTTACACCAAAATGACCATTTCTATTTAATTTTTTTCATTTGCCGTTTTCCAAATTAAGTTGCCAGTAATTGGCACAGTCACACTGGCAACTCAGCATGAGAGAGCATTATATGCCAAGAACAACTAATGATTCGAATTTCCCACTTTTGAGGACACTTACTTGTTACCAAAAAACTGTGACGTAACGCGTTGTTTGAAAACCTCCTCCCGCCCCTGTAACGCATCGTAACGTTTTACAAGACCCCCTTCCCCTCAAACGGCGTTACGTAATACTTGAACCTTCCCGAAAATTGAATTTCGTGTCGTTCCGTCCCTCTGACACTTATACTATTTCATACAAGAGTGAAAGGGACAATAATACGAACTTCGATTTTCTAAATTCGGAGTTGGCCCTCAGATCTAATGAATAATGTTTTCCCATCGTATTTTGTCAGATAAGTTCGCATTTATCTTGCATTCTCAGTTAGCTTCAGTAAATTACAGCAAGTTAGTTGAGAGAACAGGATAAATAAACATTCACTACATCTATTTTCCGAATGCAGCCCGTATTCCTAAATGTGTGTCCAACTTCGGACTCGAGTTACGAAACTAACGCCTCATCCCCCCCGCTTTCCCCCCAGATGACAGGGCGCAAGGGGCGCGTGGTGCAGACAGAGGACGGGCAGATCCTGTACGAGAGCCGGTCGGAGGCCGACGTGCCGCTGGAGACCCTCAACCTCACCGAGAAACAGCGCTTCATGGACGGGGAGAAGGACGTTGCCATTATATCAGAAGCCGCCTCCAGCGGTATCTCTCTACAGAGCGATAGAAGGTCAATTACAATTTTAAAATATCTATAAGCGCTAAAATTTGTGTGGATTTTTGTGACTGGAGTTTTTAACTCATGCGTACGGATGTTACTGAAATTCGTCAGTCATTCATGGTTTATAATCACGACTAATACAGAAGTATATTTTTATCCTAGACAATTGAGTCGACCCGCGGAACGGAGAAACAAAATATTGGGCACTATCAAATCGAGTCAAATGCAACATCTGAAAAAGTGCGTCAACATCGTCAGCATCAATTAGAAATAACTATCGACCTTTGGCGTTACCACATGCGAAAACAAATTATCGTAAAAATTCATACTTTTATCGAGCTGCGAGGTCGATGAACGAACTGTGACAGCGTTATGAGGATCTAGATCTGTACCGATTAAAACCTGCTGCAGTAAGAAACCGTATAGCTTCAAATTTCTTTGCTCCTCATCCCGGGGCTCAGTCGCCTCTTTGATTTTCTGTTTTTGTTCAAAATGTTTCTTTTTTGTTTTCCATTTAGTTTATTTTTGTGTTTATTTGTTTTCCATTCTTTGTGCTAATGTGTTCATATCTTCGTATATCTGTGGAAACGTTTAATTGGCTTATTGTCACATGTTCTCTATTCCACCTGTATTAGTTAATTTAAGCTGTTGGTTTTCCGAATAAAATAAAATAAAATAAAATAAACATTTCAAACTGTACGCGGTGGAATGTGTATGTCACAGTGATACAAATTTGCGAAGCCTTATGTGACACCAGGGCGCCGGAGAGAATCTGTAATAAATAGTTATTTGAAATAGGGGACAATTGCTTTTTAGATGAATAGAAATTGAGTTCTTATGCCTCAAATAGGCGACGATGTTTTTTCTACAGTTTGTATATGATACATTATGTTCAGGGCGCGGAACCAGCGGCGGCGTGTTCACATCACGCTGGAGCTGCCGTGGTCCGCCGACAGAGCCATACAGCAGTTCGGTAAGTAAATTGTTGTTTTATTCTAGAGTTACGAGGTAAAAGAACAACTTAAAATTGCCATCTTTGAATTAAGTAGTATCGAAACGTATGGAACTGCCAACCACAACAAAACCAAGGTTTATTTTTTTATTACTCTTGTCTTGGCCCTTGTAAGTGGTATATGATTGAGCTGTGATTATGGTTGTTTACGAGTTTCAGAAATAGCAAAAAGTATGAAATGAAAAAAATAAAAACCCAACTGCTTGAAAAACTAGTCTAGAATTTGTTAAATATGAACCTAACTTAGAGTTCAACAGTCGGGACCCATTACCGAGAATTTTAGAGCTGATTACGATTTTGAATGGGATCTGACTGTTGGACTTTAAGTATCACTGATTCAACACCAGTAGACTTGTTTTCAGCGGTCGCGTTTATTGATTTTTAAAACTTTAATTTTCTATTCGACCAGGTCGCACCCACCGGTCGAATCAAGTGAACGCGCCGGAATATATCTTCCTGATCTCTGACCTGGCGGGCGAGCGCCGGTTCGCGTCCACCGTGGCCAAGCGGCTCGAGTCGCTCGGTGCGCTCACGCACGGCGACCGCCGCGCCACCGAAACTAGGGATCTCAGCCAGTTCAACATCGATAACAAATACGGTAAAACAACCCCACAATAAATATAAATTAAAACAATTTATCTGCACAATGAGCATTTTTTAAAGGCACGAAACCAAATCAAGTACGTTTGCACGGATAAAATCTTGAGCAGGATTATTGTTCGGCCCCGTGATCACTGTCGTCACTATTATAAAATGTGTATCATTTAACTTATATCGCTGTTTGCAAAAGTGTAAACAAGCAAAGACGCCATTTATCCGACCACAGACATTAAATGATGTGAAAACCTAGAACCTATTGCAAAATAATTAATCTGTTCAGTAAATCGATTAATTTATTAATTAATTGAATAGATCAAAGTATTTTTGTTTATTTTATTATTTACATTACTTGATTTCATTCCAAAGACTGTTTATTCAAATTATAAAAGCAGTATAGTCTGTCAAAAAAGAGAAGAAATTAAAAAGTGGCACACTGTAGTGTCATCCTTTTCAAACCCTGTCAAACCAAAAAGGGAGGACACTACAGTGTTGCCACTTTTTAATTTCTTCTCTTTTTTGACAGACTATAACTGTTTTTTAATATTAAGGAAAGTAAATAAAACTCGCTGGTCATCCGCGCATTAATCGATTTTTAAAATGTCAAATTTTCCACCATCTCTACGCTAGTCTATGCTACTACAGATTATACACATGTATCAATCAAGAAATAACGTTAGATTTGGACGAAGATTTTTCAAATGAAAAATTAATATTGAAATCAAGTGAATTTTGGTGAAAAAGTGATTAGACATCTAGTTAAAAGACACGAATTATAGATAAATGTGTTATTGATTCGACCCAGTGAGTGCTTATACAATAATTTTGATGAAATCGGTTTGTGTACACTTTTAATAAATTGGATAGGCATAACGTATAATATCGACGATACACGACCAGATGGCCTAGTGGTTAGAGAACCTGACTACGAAGCTTGAGGCCCCGGGTTCGATTCCCGTGTCGGGGCAGATATTTGTATGAAAAATACGAATGTTTGTTCTCGGGTCCTTGGGTGTTTAATATATATCCATTACTTAGTACCCATAACACAAGCTTTGCTAAGCTTACTTTGGGACTAGGTCAATTGATGTGAATACGGTATTTGACTATTTTGTACATGTTTTATAAATTAAAAAAAAACTAGAATAGAGAAAAAAATATTAAGCTACCTTTACAAATAACAAAGTTATAAAGGTTTGAAATTCAAGATTACACCTAGAAAGACATACTGGCATGTGACGTCATACGCCAGTAGCGCCATACTTGCTGCATAGAGAAAAGCGTTTGAGAAAGAGGCAGGTATATAGATTTTAAAAAAAAATCACTAAATCCAATTTTGAACCGATTTAAGTTTTCTCTTCGCTAAACACTGTCTGTACATCTATATTTTCATAATAATATTAAGATTTATGGCAAATTCAGGAGTTGTCAAATACCGTATTGTCCCGTGATATTTATTATTTATTTAATACAATCAAATCGTGTCCAGGTCGAACGGCGCTGGAGGCGGTGATGAAAGCGATAATGAAATACGAGACGCCACTCGTGCCGCCGCCTCGGGACTACAACGGCGATTTCTTCCAGGTATATTATCACATTGCTTATAAAACAAGTGAGATCTGTAAACTGAATGACGCGAGTGGAATTCCACTCTGGAGAGTGAGAATTTCGAACGAAGCCTGTGACGTTTACGCTAGTTGGTGATTGGTTATTTGAGTGTTATGTTTGTTGCAGGATATCGCTAGTGCTCTGGTTGGTGTAGGGCTCATAATAAACAGCGAATCTGCGCCGGGCGTGCTCTCTCTAGACAAGGTGAGTACACACTTTGACGCTACAATTTTGAAAGTTATTATTCTATTTTTATTTTCACGTCTTCTTCAGCTTCTTCAATTAATCAATGTTGCTTTTCTGCAAGTTTAAAAATAAAATCTCGTTGTACAGGATTACAACAATATGTCCAAGTTCCTGAACAGGATACTGGGCATGCCGGTAGACCTGCAGAACAGGCTCTTCAAATACTTCACCGACACGCTCACCGCCGTCATGGAGCAAGGTAAGGTCTCACCTTAACAACTTGCAGCTTGCAAATCAGTTTTGTTTGTCCGATTCGAATTCAGAGCATTTATTGTCTTAACACGCTTGAAATCAATGAAATCGTTTTCACCATCTGTAAATAAGAAGCCGTCTCCGTCTATTCGAACAAAACAAACAGAGACGGCATCACATTTATCCATCAAATAAATTAAATCGATGGATGGTGAAACAGAGGGTTAGTGTAATATCGAAGTAATATTTTCCGGTGTCTACTCTGTATTGGTGTTAGTATGAAGTTGTATTGTGTTGTTGCAGCGAAGCGCAGCGGTCGCTTCGACCTGGGCATTCTGGACCTGGGCAGCGCGGGAGAGTGCGTGCGGCGCGTGCGCTGCGTGCGCTACCTGCGGCGACACGCCACCGGCACCGCGCCCGTGCAGCTGCACACCGTGCACTCAGAGGTAACTAAAGGCCCCCCCCCTCCTGGAGCTGGGCAGTGCGTGCGGCGCGTGCGCTGCGTGCGCTACCTGCGGCGACACGCCACCGGCACCGCGCCTGTACAGCTGCACACCGTGCACTCTGAGGTAACTAAAGGCCCCCCCCCCTCCTGGAGCTGGGCAGTGCGTGCGGCGCGTGCGCTGCGTGCGCTACCTGCGGCGACACGCCACCGGCACCGCGCCTGTACAGCTGCACACCGTGCACTCAGAGGTAACTAAAGGCCCCCCCCCCCTCCTGGAGCTGGGCAGTGCGTGCGGCGCGTGCGCTGCGTGCGCTACCTGCGGCGACACGCCACCGGCACCGCGCCTGTACAGCTGCACACCGTGCACTCAGAGGTAACTAAAGGCCCCCCCCCTCCTGGAGCTGGGCAGTGCGTGCGGCGCGTGCGCTGCGTGCGCTACCTGCGGCGACACGCCACCGGCACCGCGCCTGTACAGCTGCACACCGTGCACTCTGAGGTAACTAAAGGCCCCCCCCCCTCCTGGAGCTGGGCAGTGCGTGCGGCGCGTGCGCTGCGTGCGCTACCTGCGGCGACACGCCACCGGCACCGCGCCTGTACAGCTGCACACCGTGCACTCAGAGGTAACTAAAGGCCCCCCCCCCTCCTGGAGCTGGGCAGTGCGTGCGGCGCGTGCGCTGCGTGCGCTACCTGCGGCGACACGCCACCGGCACCGCGCCTGTACAGCTGCACACCGTGCACTCAGAGGTAACTAAAGGCCCCCCCCCCTCCTGGAGCTGGGCAGTGCGTGCGGCGCGTGCGCTGCGTGCGCTACCTGCGGCGACACGCCACCGGCACCGCGCCTGTACAGCTGCACACCGTGCACTCAGAGGTAACTAAAGGCCCCCCCCCCTCCTGGAGCTGGGCAGTGCGTGCGGCGCGTGCGCTGCGTGCGCTACCTGCGGCGACACGCCACCGGCACCGCGCCTGTACAGCTGCACACCGTGCACTCTGAGGTAACTAAAGGCCCCCCCCCCCTCCTGGAGCTGGGCAGTGCGTGCGGCGCGTGCGCTGCGTGCGCTACCTGCGGCGACACGCCACCGGCACCGCGCCTGTACAGCTGCACACCGTGCACTCAGAGGTAACTAAAGGCCCCCCCCCCCTCCTGGAGCTGGGCAGTGCGTGCGGCGCGTGCGCTGCGTGCGCTACCTGCGGCGACACGCCACCGGCACCGCGCCCGTGCAGCTGCACACCGTGCACTCTGAGGTAACTAAAGGGCCCCCCCCTGCAGCTGGGCAGTGCGTGCGGCGCGTGCGCTGCGTGCGCTACCTGCGGCGACACGCCACCGGCACCGCGCCCGTGCAGCTGCACACCGTGCACTCTGAGGTAACTAAAGGGCCCCCCCCCCTGCAGCTGGGCAGTGCGTGCGGCGCGTGCGCTGCGTGCGCTACCTGCGGCGACACGCCACCGGCACCGCGCCCGTGCAGCTGCACACCGTGCACTCTGAGGTAACTAAAGCGATTTCTGTCACGCAATGTTTATGAAATACAAGGATTTGTTAAAAAAAACTTTCTGAAACTGATTAGTGCACTTAACTTAATTGGCAATATAACTTTACTAAACTCGGCATTTTTCTTTCTCGCAGCGGGGCATGGAGTGGACAGACGCGCTAGAGAAGCACTCTCTCCTGACAGGCCCCAAGGAAGGCTTCTACTTGTCGCTGACGGCGCGCAACAACAAATACACGGCCGTGCTGTGCTGTGCCACCGCGCAGCCCCACGCGAGGGCCAAGCTTACCAAGAAAGAGCAGATGTATCAGATATACAGGTGAAGAGACCATTGCATTCTAAGCTTGCCTTCCTATCTTTATATAAGGTCGTGAACCCGACAAACGCCATCAGCAGTCTTTCTCCGCTCAATCTGGCTTACTACGCGGTGGATCGGGTTATTTCCCACCTGTTACCACCAATTTGTTACCAATGGTAACAGGTAGGATTTTTTTAACACATGGGAAAAATGTTCCCAGTTAGTTGGTACCATCGAGTACTTAGTGGTAACAAATGGGGAAAAAAATCCAGCTGTTACCACTAGTAACAAATTGGTGGTAACTGGTGGGAATAACCCAGTGGATCGCGGTATTGGTGTCTTCTGGTTTTTGGAGATCGTCAGAACATTGCCCTCTATGCCTTCTAATTCTTTTACATCCCACAACCTACAATCAGGTTCACAGTGGTTTCAAAATGTAAGGTCGCCGTTTAGAGGTTGACTATGAATGCAAATGTAACAAACAGTTTTCTGAAGTCTTTTGTTCACAAAGTACTTGACGACAGGCAAGGACGTAAAACAGCGCTCTATAAATTACCTTGCAAGTTTTCTGAATAGTTCAGTGAAATCGTCGAGGACTGCTGTCATTTTGCTTGGTCACATCATGCAAGCACCACTGTCACTATATCGAGCCTTGTCTTCTAGACCTAACACGGGTCTCCAACTCCGGCTGGAGTCTCTGGCTGAGATCGAGAAGAAATACAAGCGCGTGACGGCCGAGGAGGCCGAGACGTCGTGGCGTGCGCAGCACGAGGCCTCGCGCCGCGTCTGCAGCCACGCCTACTGGCGCGCCAGCTGCCGGAACGCCGCCAACTGCGAGGTCAGTACTGCCCAATGATGAGGCCCAGACGTCGTGGCGTGCGCAGCACGAGGCCTCGCGCCGCGTCTGCAGCCACGCCTACTGGCGCGCCAGCTGCCGGAACGCCGCCAACTGCGAGGTCAGTACTGCCCAATGATGAGGCCCAGACGTCGTGGCGTGCGCAGCACGAGGCCTCGCGCCGCGTCTGCAGCCACGCCTACTGGCGCGCCAGCTGCCGGAACGCCGCCAACTGCGAGGTCAGTACTGCCCAATGTCGAACGCGCTGGCGTTCGCGATCGCATTCACCAACTCTTTCGACCCTCGTCTTACACCGTGTGACAGAAAGAAGATGTAAAAACGATTATGGTTCCAAGTCTAGACTCCTGTCCAGCGATGGTGTAGGGGTTATAGCACGCAGCACGGAATGCTGAGGACCTGGGTTCTATTCTCAGCGCTGATCTCTTTTTCTGGTTTTTCTGTGCATCCATGTCTCAGTTTGTATTTTCGATACTACAAAAAAGTACTGCTTGAAAATTAGCATTCGTTTTCATTACAAAGATACACCGGACCAACCCGATCGCGCTATATTACGAAGTGCGAAATGGGAATTTCGTATCTTGCCGTATTTAATACGAGAGTGAGAGGGACGATATGATACGAACTTAGATGCCTTCTTGATCGTCATCATCATCCCAGCCTATTTACGTCCCGCTGCTGAGCACTGGCTTCCTCCCAGAATGAGAGGGCTTGGGCCGTAGTTCCCACGCGGGTCCAGTGCGGATTGGGAACTTCACACATACCATTGAATTACTTCACAGATGTGTGCACGTTTCCTCACGATGTTTTCCTTGACCGTAAAGCTCGTGGTAAATTTGAAATGTAATTTCGCACATGAATTTCGATAAACTCGTTCGGTGCAGGCCGGGGTTTGAGTTTGAATCAGTTAGCCATCGCGGATCATGCGGATCATGTAATGTGTTGTATGTATTATGTGTGTGTGTATGTGTGTCAGGTGGGCCTGCGGCTGCGCACGTACCACGTGCTGTCGGGCTCGGTGCTGGCGGTGTGGGCGCGCGTCGAGGGCGTGCTGGCGCAGCGCTCGCAGCTCAACAAGATGCAGGTCGTGCGCATCAAGACCGACGAGGGGCTCAAGATCGTCGGTCAGTCACCACGCAACACACCACAACCACACCACACATTTATTTATTCAAGAACAATATAAAGGCTGACCAGGAATATAAAAAACCTGACGCGAGGGCAGCACTTCTGCGTTTTATATTGCAACATTCTTTACGCTTACTATACGATACCTATCAGTCATATTGACACATTGTGAATTATTTTCCTTCCAAGGCTATGGATAATCTTCGGCATTTTAACGCATAAAAAATACGACGCGCAATCAACGTTAAACTTTGACAGCAATAGACAGATGACATTTGAATTTATTGTTACCAGTGCAAGAAATTCGTTCTATTGGCTTTCCGCAATATGGCGAGGTTTTTTATAATCCTGGTCAGCCTTTACATTGTGTTCACATAGTATATACTGTCGGGCTAAGAGCACTGCCTCACCAGGACGCCGTGCTGGCATCGCCGGCGACGTAAGCATGGCTACCTCTGACGCCAAAGATCGCCAAACAGAGTAGCCATAGCTACTCTTCAGTCAGTACGACGTCAGGAATGGACGTAGAAGTGATTACTGCCCAAAATAACGACAGTTTACTGTTGAATGAATGAACAACTCCACTGTTAAAATGTTTTATGGGTCCGTGCGGATTTCTGCACCAATTTGTTCCACGAAAGAGTTCATCTATTTCACTCATAAATTTCAAAAAACTCAGACGCGCACGTTCTCCTGTCGTTCAGTCCATAGGCGCTCCAATTAATTTACATTAAGAAGGACAGAATATTGATACGAAACTGTCGATTCCCAGTCCCAGTTGTACTTTTCTGGTTATCAGTGCGTTCACTATAATTTTGAAGAAAAAAAATAGTAATTAAGAATATACCTTTCATTTCCCAGGTACGATGATCCCAAAGAACTGCGTGGAGCCCCTCAAGGAGACGCTGGCTTCTGACGCCGTGAACGTCACCGAACAGGTGTTCGACACCACCGACACGCTCAAGTGAGCGCCGACAGTTCCTCTGCCGCCGGGACCTGTCCAATTACAAGCAATGACTGAGAAGTTCAACACGAAACCCTTACAGACACCCACTAGGCCACTAGTGATTACCACTGGTACCTAAGAGCTGCCACAGGCAACCAATAACAAGTGGCTGCTACAAGTGGCCTACTGCAGCTTTAAGAGATGTAAAACTTTACTGCAAATAAGTGTCAATTTTCCTTTAGACCCTTGCTTAGATCGAAGCTTTTAACAATTCGAACTAAGTTGGCGTGGCCTAGTCAATACTCGCTGATGACTTGTCGAACTAATCATATTTTTATGTAAAGTAATTGGACTGAGTTCCCAGGCGTTCGGTTCGGGACCATGCTGAGCTCGTCGCGAGACGGGTGTGGTCCGTTGTGATAAGACCCGGCCGCGGCTGGGTGTAGTCAATTAAAGGGATGCTTCGACTGATTCATTTCACTGTACAGTCTTATTGTGTTCAACGCCAGGCGACGAGTTGCGCTGCTTACACCTAGTTGGCTCAAAATCGTTCGAGCAACATATGTCGCAGAACATTAACGACAATAAAAGAAAGGTTTAGGGTGGATGGTCCGTTTCCTAGAACTTTGTATTGTTTAACAATCCCTAATACTTGTCTAAGATTATTCAATACCTACGTAAAGAGGGAATAGTCAGTTACTCAACCAGTGAGCGGCATCTTCGATCTCATCTACACTTACCATCAGGTGAGATAGAGGTCAATCGCTGGTCAGTTTTAATAGCAAAAAGTCAGTTCGCTTCCAAACAATAATGCCAATGCATTAGAGTCATGACACCGTTAACCCTGTCATTATATCCCTTTAGGCAAACAAAATGGCTGTCAGTCGGTGTTTTCAAACAAGATTTTAAAGTTAACCACGAATAAAGTTCATTACCCTTAGCTCCATGTATCGTCCAATGCCCGTGAAAAGGTAAATAACGATGGGCATTAAGATCACAGCTCATTAGAGCCAGCCGGCACCCGACCATCATCGCCTCGACTTTCGGCGTCCACTCGTTGTCGAATTTCCTAGTAGTCACTATGGCGGCGAGCAGCGGGCTGTCACCGAGTGGTTCATCGCCGTCCGCTCGTGGCAACCTCGCGAGTGAGGCGATCCGGTGACGCTACGGAGTTGATGTAGTAAGCCCAATACAAATCCATATTATGATGAATACTAACCGCTCGAGGTGAGGCGGTGCTCGTCGGGTGCCGGGTGACTGTAATGAGCTGTGACCTTTAGTTTACACAGGCCTTGTTTATTGGACGTAATATTTATTTAATTTATTGACATCTAATTTCGCTGTGAGTTTTATTGAATTTGAAAAAAAAAGGAAATGGATATTATATAATTTGAATATCGTTGCGACAAATGGATAGCTAAGGTCTCAGTCGTAATGTTGCTTGAACGATTTCTTTCTCACTCAGTCAACTAGGCTTTATACTCCATCCCTCGCAAAGTTGATATTAGGGTGATCAGGTTATATGACAAACAGTGAACATATAATTTGAGCGTTCAAGTATCTAAGTAAGCGAAGCCAAATTATAACTTGCTTTTTTGACCGGTTTCTATTCTTAAGAGGTATTTTTAAGTCAATAATGAATTGATACAGTCGGCTTCAGATATGTTAGCGTCAGATCTCAAATAAGTAGCGTTTCGTTTTGCATATTTGACATGATTTTATTGTTATTACTGTTTAAGTTAGAATGGAAAAACAGAGACATGATGCGATTACGCGTCGTAAAATATACGGGTTGATAATAGTTTCTGATGTTGGGTCGTGGTTGGGTCTCGTTAAAAACCTTGAAGATAGCAAGAATCAAGTTTGCACTTTTATGTCTATGATAGTCTATGACATAAAGTTGCATATCAATTTCAAAACTCTTGTTTCAGTTAGCATCAGGTTGTGTCTACTAAAGGTAACATATTTGTGTTTTTACTGTGCATCTATTTGCACATGTTTGAACCCGACTGTCTCGTTTTAATAATTTAAATTTGATACACATAGAAACCATGATATTATTTATGTAGCTGTCGGCTTTCACGTCGACGTTTAGGTACCTATGCTATAATAACGACGAATTTCTAGCTCGCTCGGATCGCGGGGCCTAGTAACTGGCATTCAGTTCCCTATATTCTAACATTAGCATTCAGAAAGAGACCAACATATGAAGCCCGTTGATTGTCGCGCGCTATCTGCAGTAAGAAATTGGTCCTGGTTTTTTACTTCCAACTTTACAGTGCCCGACGGATAACCAGACTTACGGAATAGTAGAACGTGTTTATCTTTTTCTGAATGCCTCTTAAATTACTTGTATTGTAATTAATTGTTAGTTTACGGTATGAAAACGTATCGATTATTAGTTATGTATAATTTTTATTATTTATAGAATTACAAATATCCAAAGCTGATGTATGCAGTTTTTTTGACAAGTTTTAAATAGGTCTTAACAAATTTTAGACGCGATATTTTACTCCAAATTAAACTGATCGCGTCCAGCCTGCGAATAACCCAATGTTTTATTTGTACAAAATGTTTGTTTTAATTAGACATTTTTATTCATTAATTGTATTATTGTTACTTAATAGGTATTTCAAAATTGTTTTTTTATTTCAACACGGCTACTTTCAATTAGGCTAAAGTATGAGGGGACTAAATGAATCAATTTTCATTTAGTTAATCCAATACCTTTTGACCGCTGTACTCAGAGAAGTCAATTTACTTACGTTTTATTTTGAAATAGTGTGCGGAAAGTCGTGACTAATGAGGGATGAATTATTTATTGAAGTCTCTGAGTATGGCTGTGTTTTTAAATTGTATGAAATACATTAAATTTAGCGCGTGCAATACTAAAATGGACTCTATTGGAAGATGTTAAGCAGGATTTTCATCGGAGCGGAGCGCTAACTTAATATTGAGAAGTATATTTTGTATTTAGACTAGTAACATACATGTCATGGGCTTAGAGCCAGTTGTATAAAATGGAAATATACTTAAAGACATGACATTTAAATTCACTAGGCATACGTACTAATGGACCAATCACAGGCAATTGCGGCCTTTACAATGATACAAGTGTCTCTTTCCAATAACGAACAGTGAAGAAAGCTGCCACTTGGCACTTCACCCGCGTTAGTTATAAATGTCATGTCCTTTAAGACTGTATTCATTAGATAATCGAATTGAAACAACCAAATATTTGATAGTAAGAGTGAAGCCTCGACCCTGTTAGATAGGTCGTTTATGCAACTGGCCTAATACTAGCTGTTAATGATAAAATTGTTGTTAGCTGTCTGTAATACGATATCTGACTATACCACCACGGCGCTGGGCAGAGTGGCAAGGTTTAGGGCTACTTTAAATTTTATACAATGATATGTAGACTTTATATCTCTGTTAGATTAAAATTGGATGAAGATGCGAAAGTTTTTACAGGTGAAATATCAAATACTAAACAACTTTGCGAACTTGTATTGAAGGGCTCTTTTAATGCCTTTTTTGTGTCTATCAGTGCTTTCGGAATGACCGTCTTTGCCAAGAAAAATGCGCCACAAAAACTTGGCAGAAGCCATTTTTTTTTAAATATTTCAATTTCTAGTTAATTAGTCATTCATTGAATACTTAAATAAAAAACTACTTAGGCACAATGTTCGTACACGCTAAAGTGTACAAAATAAAAATATTTGGGCACACTACGCAACGCAAAAACTTGCATATTGTTTTGTCAAAAATAGCTAAATTATCTTTATAATTTGGAAGCTTTCTTCGGTGTGGTTTTGACCTTTTGTATTCACCTCGCATCGCATAGCGGTTTTGAGTTTAAGTCATATTTGAAACGATATAAAACTAAACTTTGACACAACATGCGGGCCAATTTCTCTAATTAAAATTATTCATTCTTGCCACTTGTATTAGTCAGGCCACTCTGTCATATGCGGCTATTAGTTCCAAATATAACTTGATTGTATTACGATTTTTCATAGTTTCTCATTGCACCGACTGATGGATTATAGTACAGGAAGTATCGGCATGTAAAATTATATTATAAATGTTATTCTATCGCAGAGTAGTGAACGATTCAGAGCGGACCTGCGTTGTAGTCGAGTTGTATGAAGGAGCGAAGCTTAAGCGGTGGGCGTGGGCTCCGGATTGTTCCCTACTCTGCGCTTTACCCGTGTCTCGGCACGTACTCTAA
Source organism: Choristoneura fumiferana (assembly GCF_025370935.1). Taxonomy (NCBI): domain Eukaryota; kingdom Metazoa; phylum Arthropoda; class Insecta; order Lepidoptera; family Tortricidae; genus Choristoneura; species Choristoneura fumiferana. The sequence goes on from NC_133480.1 coordinate 2,454,390, forward strand.
ATCTCGTCTGTGTCTAAATGAATAAAGACAAATAAATGTATATAAATATGAAATGGTTTTTTTTTTCGTTCATGAAGAAAAAATAAAACGAGCGTAGAATTTAGTCAATAGGTAGAGTCAAAGAATAAAAGTCCCAAGAGCAAAATTGTAATAAACTTTGTGGGTGACACTGTTTACGGGCCTGGACAACACCTTACCTTTTACAATCCCAAGCTGGATTTGTGTTTTATTTATTTTAGTTATCATTGCATTAGTTAGGAATGCTTTTTTGGGTTCGTTGGATAGGAAACGATCCTGCGTCTACTGGCTATACCGTGGGCTGTAAATATTCAAACTGCAGCTTTGTTGGTTGCAGTTTGCAGTATCAAACTAAAAGACTGGCAAGCCGGCCTATTCCATGATATGATAGCGGCTGAAATGAAATCAAAATGAATTTAATTCGAGTTAGAGCAAGAGGTTTCCCGCCTTTTGCGTTTCGTCCTTTATGTCTCTTAGTTTTAGAAAAAATATTTTTTGCCAGTACTTGTATTTTTGTATGAGACTACACTTTTTTGCAATAATAAAAATGATATTTTCGACACGTTTTAAAGAATGAAATGACTTTCACAATGTACATTACATCACCACAAAGTATTGAAAATAAAACGCATTATTTGATTTGACGTTTCAATTTTCACGAATTGACATAGACATCCGTCAGTTTCGCTATTTAGTAAAAAGACAACCGCGCAATATAAGTAAATTACTACCTTAACGCAAGGTTATAAGGTCAAGATTTATTTAGTAAGAAAGGAAACATGGCAATATTTGACCGTTGTTTCACACACGCATAAAATAAAATAAGTCCACTAATGTGTCAAATCAAATGTCAATTTCCTGAAAATGGTCGCCTCGCTGCTTTCAGGCTTTGTTTTTTTCTAATTGTTGTGACTAAAAAAATCTTTGAACCGGCTTAACATGACTGAAAAAGAAATAACGATGGAAGACCTCGATGAATCGGTAAGTATATCGTTTATTAATGTACGTTTTGTTTGTTTGTAGCGGTATTGAAAAGTGGGTCATTGAGCCGCCTGGCCGTATATGCTTATAGATGAATCGGTAGGACTCTGAAAGGGCAAAGGCTAGTAATTCTAGGATATATGCAAATAGAGCTATTCTTCTACGTCGCGCAGGTAAAGGTTAATGTGTTAGGTCACATGAAGGTTTCTAGGTCGGGGAAACAAAGCTTAATTGTTAAACTTTTATACGTGCACACTACACAGATTCGAATTAAGTATCTTAAGTAAGTGCTAGCTTTTGAGGCTCAAAATATAATGAAACCTGAATTGAATGTGTGTGTTTGTACTTACAGGTACCATTGATTATTCAAAACAAATAATGTTTATTTTGTGCCCAATTCGTGTTTATGACTCATTTAAAATGACTGTACATTTTGTTGACTGTACTTGTATTGTCACCCAAACCACATTTGCATACCAAATTTCAAGTCAATGCCATTAGCAGTTGAAGAGTTCCGTCCTGTGGAGATGATCCTGGCCGTACTACCAGGATGCCATTACCAGATTATTGTATTGTCACGCAATTTACATAAGTATACCAAATTTTCAGTCAATCCAAATTCTGGAAGTTGGTTGCATTTAACTTGCAAGAGATTGATTGATTGATAAGTACTTTGAAGACAGTTACACAAGTGATCAATGATATGCACACATCAGCTATAAGCTGCCTGTGCATTATAAATAAATTATAATAATAAGATTTTATAACAGACAGACAGACAGACAATGGGACAGGTGAAACTAAATAAAAGCTTTTAAAAGTAAAATAATACAGTACAGTTAATCAATCATTACTTATTTGCAAATATTGGTACTTACAGAACTTATAACTCAGCGAAAAGATGTATTATGATCAACTTTCTTAGACTATCTACTTGATCATTACATTAAGTAAACTCTGAGCAATCTGACAATCACCATAAAGAGTATTTTCCATAATCATGCATATCTTCCTGGGTTACATTTTATTCTAACTGATATACTTACTGCTTAACACCTAGAGTGAGTCACAAGCTTAGTCATTTTAGAAATGATTTAACCATATTTAAAGTTTTTTATTCAATAAATAATTTGTATTATGTATAATACAATGCTAGGACTCTGTTTGATATATCAACATTAACATGTACTTTTCTGTCTTGAGACAACCAAAAACTGTGATCTACCAATTTCCTCCCCTGGAATACAACATACATATATAAAAAAGTGCAATGGCAAGCACATTTAAAGACACACTCGAGGTGTGGTCACTCAGTATAATAATTAGTAAAACCTAAAGAGTTTAAACTTTTAACATAGAGTTCTGTTTTCAACAGTTATTTTTTCAATTATTTTGACTTATTTGATCATGTAACCCTTGCACTGTCCTTCACTTTGTAGAGGATCAAAGCTCAATCAACCTTTAAACATTATAACTTTTTATTCCACGCAGGCCAAACAAACTGACGAGCAGCTGGACCTGATGGCGTGGAAGGTGGATGACAAGAACGGGCTGGTGGTGCCTGTCGACAGCCAGGACATGTGCGTCATGCACCTGCTCAAGTCCGTCACCGAGGTAAGCCGCTGCTCATGCATCAACAACCTGTAACTATGCAAATAACTTTAAAACCTGCAAATTAATTTTTTGTTATAAATATTTATAGAATTCAAAACGTAAAAAAAACGAAAACAATATTCTTTTCATATATTTTTTTCATTATGTGTGTTGACCCATGACTATTGTAATAAAATTATGGAGTTATTTTCATTAACTATGCACACATTGACAAATTTCTGACAGAAATACCTTTTTGTATAAAATGAAATTTTCTAACTGCATAGGTACAACAACTTAACTGACAGACAGACAGACAAACAGTCAGTTGATGGCTCAAATTAAGAACATTGTTGAAATGAAACTTATCAATGAATGAATATAATTATTATTATTATATTTAGGCTATAACTGTGTCCCACTGCTGGGCTAAGGCCTCTCCTCTTGACTTATTAATATTAAATTTAAACATAATACCCATGGACACCACCTATACATATAACATGTATCAGTACTGTATGCAGCATATTCGTTGTTGATGCTTTGCAGTGAACTCTAAAACAACTGTTTGTTTTCAGCCACTTGCGTAAGCGCTGACAGAAGGTCAGAGATATACTAGCGTTCTGTCTCTGTTGCAGTTTGGGATATTTTTTACAAAATTTCCCTAAAATATAACTACATTTTTAGAGGAATCCGAAAGTTGAGTTTTATTTAAAGTACCATGATAAACCTTTTGATTTTTTCTTGTAATGCAAGATATAAGGGAATTGATCAGAGTACTACTCATAAAATTTGTTTCCAAAATAAACGGTATTCAAAAAGCTACGTCAAACGTAACATCGCGTATGCGACGCTGTCCAGAATAACAGCAATAATTCATAATACTAGCTGACCTGGGAAACGTTGTTTTGCCATATAAAAAAGGTGGGGGAAGGAGGGAGAAAAACATTTTACGACCTATTCTCATACCTACCAAACACAAAAATTAATCACAAAAATCGGTCGAGCCGTTTCCGTTTTACATTATTAGACATTATTTACGATACATTTATGTCGCCATAAATAATCTTACCCATTTGATTATACTTGAAGAAATATCCCAAGCAGCAGCGTTTCATGCTTATTGGTATTAGTACTCGGCGCGGTACAGTCGCCGAGAAAGCCCCCTGACCGGCGCTCGCCTCATAACGCCTCACCTCTTACTTGGCGGACTATACCGGATGATTCAGGAGACGTGAGCAGGACCAACCTTACACCCTCAGTAATTGAAGATGGATTGTTCACAAGTTTCACAACCATATTTAATTATGTATAGTATAACCCTACAAGGGTGGTTTGAAGGTAATACAGAATATTCACACACACTACATTTTTAATTGCAGTTATTAAATAATTTATTCCTTTTTTTGCAATATATTCAAAAAAATGTTAATCTCACTAATACTATTACGATATAAGACGCTTTAATTACCTGGATCCGGTAAGCTTGGTCCTGCTCGTGTCTCCCGCCCTGGATCACCCTATACAATACTAAACATCCATTGCCCTAATACGGTATTTGACAACTACTGATTTTGCCATATCTTAATATTATGAAAATATAGATAAACAGATAGTATTTAGCAAAAAGAAAATTTAAATCAAATGAAAATTGGATTCATAGTGATTTTTTGAAAAATCTATATACCTGTCTCTTTCTCAAACGTTTTTCTCTATGCAGCAAGTATGGCGGTACTGGCGTGTGACGTCACATGCCAGTATGTCTTTCTCTGTCTAAACTTGAATTTCAAACCTTTATAACTTTGTTATTTGTAAAGGTAGCTTAAAAATTGTTTTTCTATTCGATAACAGGCATTGTGTATTAATTTATAAAACATATACAAAATAGTCAAAAACCGTATTAGCACTTGTCGATCAAGTGTTTTTAAGAATTATCTTTTGACGGATAACATCTTAAGTAATATTTTCTAGCATTCCATAGGTGACTTTGTTTGCGTTAAGTTCGAATATCGCTTTTCATTATTCCAGTAGACACAAAATTTCATAGAATACGTGGATTAGATGTCAAAAGTTAATGCCTTTTGTATCCAACTTTTTCAATACTTAAGTGAAAATGTTTGGCCGCAAAAATGTTAAGTGTGCGGGGCAGATGGTATTATGCAGACATGAGTCAAAGGGTCTACGGGCTCTGGTTGAGAAAGACTGGTCGGCTTTGTGCGTGAACAGTTTGGAGAAACATAATTATCTGCATAATATCATCCATGTTTAGCTACAGTAAGTTATCAAATGTCTGCTGTACACAAGAGAAGAGAGTTTTTGTCAAGTCAAATCATAAACTTGCTTGATATAAAGAGGTCAAATATGTATGAATTGTTGTGTACATCTTACGTTTGATCATTGAGTAGATATGAAAAAGAAACTGGCAGATTTTTGACATGACTCAGGGGTCTCAGGGTCAATCCACACCGAGACGCGATGTAAAGACTTCTTTCATGATGTGTACCGCGCTGCGTTTCCGGTAAAAATGGATCGTCTAAAGTTTAAATTTCTGTGATAACCAAACCAGCAGGGCTACTATGAAACTCGAAACTCGAAGTTCGTGTCGTGCGGTCCCTCTGACACCTATACTTTTTAATACGAGAGCGAGAGGGACCGCACGACACGAACTTCGAGTTTCGAGCTTCTTAGTAGCCCAGCAGCATTATTTATTGTATTTAACACTGTTAAATTATGGTTTTCTGAGGCAATTCAATCAGATTTCTTGACATTAGAAATGCGAAAGCGGACTGATCGCTTTAGTGCAATTAATAAGCCGATGAAGTGAATTTGATGAGTTAGCTATAATGAACGCGCGTAGCTCGTACAGGCGGAACATCGCTAGATACAATACAATACAATACAAAGACTCTTTATTGTACACCAGACATAGTAAGCGATACAGACAACAAATTAACTAGATGGCGTTAGTGTCGTGAGGTCCTTTTGACACTACAGTCTTGCGATTAGCTCATTTAATTATTTAACCAATCACGGCAATCACAAATGCGATGCAAATGTCAAAGTTGACCAACTACCTCACGATATTAGCGCCAACTAGCCTAACCCCTAACCCCTAAATGCTCCAAATTAGATTTCCGTTTTTCTAAAATCTGCCAGTTGACGTTTTTATATCTATCCACCTAGCCTTTCAACTCCCGCCGGCTACCGGGGGAGTCAGCGAAAAGAGTACTGTCAAATCCCGCCGGCTCCTTGTAGAGCCAGTTGACTGTTAACGCAAATATTCATAATGTTTTGACAGTACTTTTCTTTTGGTAGTGCTCGGGTTTTGAAAGGTTAATGCTGACTGTACATAGTTACATATAAAAGCTTCAATTTCTCCATGTTCCTCATGCCCACGATACTTCAGAGAGGGCGTCATTCGTCTCGTGTTTATAATATTTTGCAAATCGAGGGAAAGATGCTCCGACGTATCACCACAGCAAAACGACGCCTGTAGTTTAGGTATACAGTTTAACAAGTAAGGCATGAAGAGGAATGTTGAGGTGCAGCGCGGGAAGTACAATGTAAAGTTTTTGCCAAAGAAAACGAGGACAGACTTGGCCACGCTTGACTTCACGGGGATCCCGAAAGTCAGATATATTCGATAACCCGAAAATAATGATTTAATTCAGTGAAAGTGATCAGTGCCGCCCGGCGTTGATTAAGGTAGAGCGAGATTGTCTACTCTACACTGCTTTCGTGCCTCTCAAAAGGTGCCATCATAATTTTATTTTGTACTGGAAACTGGAAAATAGCGCCCCTTGCCTAGAGCGACCGCTAAGCTCCTTTTGCTCTACCCCGGCGCTGGTTTTTATTGCCAATTACATTCGCTTTTTCTTTTGTGTCCAAGGGCCCCGGCAGGCTCTAGGGTGGGATAGGCTCTGCATGTATTCGAAGCAGGAGTTAACATACTGGTGGGCTATCGGCGCTGTCGTGCTGTGGTAGGTAATACTCAAGCCTGGCGAGGCTGGTTTAGAACTGGAGATGTGTTTATTTTGCTTCGACTCATTATTAAACGCTTCTCCAGCATATTAGCTTTTTGAAATTTCTGTGTCCAAGCCATGCTTGAGTTAAGCTGCGTATTCACTACAGGCATTATAATTCCAGTGACGTTAAAAGGGTGTGCTCCAAACCGAATTGACTTTACCGACCGGACAATACCGACCTGAGGCTGTATTGCCTAACGTTTCTGACGCTCGGGATCGCAATCAAATGACAGTTTTTGTATGCGAATCTGTCATTTGAAATCCCAAATGGTCGGTATTAGGCTGCGTTTCCTCAAGAGATGTACGAGGAATGTGTTTGTCATGAACCAAGAGGAACGCTTCATTTACCCATCCTCGCTTAGCGCAGCTCCAGTGGATACAGCTTGGCGGAGCGAGGATAGGTAAAGCAAATGTAGCGTTTCTATTGGCTCATGACACACATTCCTCGCGACGCACCCTCGCAAAATTCAGCAATAAAGAGTCCCGCAGCCTGTAGTGAATACGGCTGGGAGCGTCCCCCCGTTTTCCGCCCGCGCCCGCTCACGGCCCGCTCGCCAGGTGCGGTCGGACTACCGCGCGCTGCGCCGCGAACTGGTGGAGGTGCAGCAGCTGCAACGCGAGCTGTCGGCGCGGCTGCGCGCGCAGCTCCGCCTCGTGCACGGAAGGTTCGCGCGTCTGCGCCAGCGCCTCCAACAGGCCGACAAGCTGCAGCGGTAGAGCTAGAGACAAACTCGACGTTAGCGAAAGGGAAATTTCGGCGATGATACTGCGATGCCGCGTAACCGACGAGGATAAAGCCCGGCTCACATTTATCTGTCGTGTGATGTGTTGTGACGGCTTGTGTTGTGTCGTATCACAAGCATAGAGAGATAAATAGATATAGAAATAGAAAACGTTTATTCGCATTTCGCAAATTACATAAACACAAAATAAACGAGTATAAAGTAAATATTAATTAAAGTATTTGCGAAATCGCGAAATGGTCTCAGCTCAGCATAGTGCTGGCCATAGAGGCCAACGCTGGTCTTCCGCTGTGACCGCTTGGCTTTGTGAGAGAGAGACACAGAGAGCATCACGACACAACACGACAGATAAATGTGAACTGTATCTGACTAGACTAGAGGCATTTTTTAGGAAAGCGTTAGAATTACATTTTGTGTTTAAAATGTTCCGTGTAATATCCTCCTAACGCCCAAGTCAAGTTTTTGATATATGAACATCAAACTTTATGTCATTTATAATAGAGTTTGATGTTCAAATTACAGTAAGTCCTTTATAAAGGACTCTGGGCGTTAGGAGGATATAACACGCGGCCGCCGTCGCCACTTCTGTTCTTTTGAACTTGGCTCGACGCGCTGCCACGTGTCTAGATTTACTACTTTTGTAGATTACGCGGCATTAGCCATTGTTGGTAACACGGCATTACAGTATCATCGACGATTTTGTTTTCCTAGGTTGGATGTGTACAGGAAATGAAAGCAGTGGGAAGCTTATGAATCGGATGGAAGTAGGAATAGTCATATTCAAGTATAGCTAGTGCCATCCACGGAGACGCGTGATTTTGTCAAAATTAGACATTAATGACATTGTAATAAGGACCAGGGCACGCGTCATCGTGAATGACTCTGCTTATAGGTGGGTGGCGGTTTCAGAGTAGCGTTTATTTCTGTGCGTATACGGTACTGCCCCTCCCTGCTCCCCCCTGGCGACGCCCTTGGGTGTGCCGGTCCGGACTCCGGACTCGAGACATTGCCAGACCGTTTAGTTCGGGTCGCAATGGTCTACAAATTTCTATAATCTCTTCGATCATATTCGAAACGTCGCACTTGCCGACGAGAGAGCTGTCACAGATCCGCTTTCAAATTATTGTACGCAATACGTTGCTGCTCGAAAATTAATTAGGTAGGTAGGTATTATTTGTTAATTAATGCTGATTTTAAAAATATTGGCTCGGGTGCAATCTCGCTTCACAGCGCTATAACCAAAGTTTGGTTGCATTTTGTGGTTTTACGGAGTAGTGTGCTATACATATAAAAAATAAAGTTAACTGAATTCAAAACCCTAAAACTCCTACTAACTATTAGAGAGGTTATTTATTTGACATTACTAGGTTGTGGTATAATACTGTCACTTAGTGGTATGAAGTCGAACAATGTGCCAATAACGTAAATTTAATTTGTATTGTAATTAAATAGGTTCGTCCTTGTTTTGAATGCGCTTTATTTTTAATTTTTACGGCGATATTTTGCAGTTACGAAAGTCAATGTGGTATAGAATCGCGGTTTTTAAGAAATGCACTTATCGCTGCCATAATGTAGGGAATTTCATATGGCGTGGATTTAATCTAGCTCCGAACAACTAAACCCCATATTGTCACTACTTGTAAGAAAATCCGTATACTTACCTCAAAATCGATAATTTTTCTGAGTGAACTTTATGAACATTATTTCAAGGGTTACTTTTGTTAACGTATTGATTTGAGATACGAGATTTTTTGAACGTAATGACGATATATTTTGTCTATGATTCAGTTGGTTGGACTGAATATCCTTTTGAATGTTTTTCTTTCTTTTGGGATTTTTCAATTGTGGTCAATGAATCAAAAATTATACTGAAAAACTTTTACAGGAGCGTTCAGTCAAACCCAATAACCTCCAGAAATATCCCGAAAGAATAAAAAACACCTAAACGACTCGAAGCGTCGTGATCCACGTAGTCTCATGTAGTTCCACCTCATTAGGTACGCGTCAGATGTGCGTGCGTCCAATGTAGTTTCCCTTTAACTCATTCACTGCCACCGACGCATATATGCGTTTCCGGAACTTCGCCCAGTGCCGCTGTCATAATTATTCATACATTTTGAACGCACATGTGCGTCGGTGGCACCTGTGGAAGTCGGGTGGCAGTCAATGCGTTAAGTTGCCGTGTTTAAAGGTCCTATAAGGTTTTGACACAAAATAAGCATTATTGACAGATTAGAAATCTATGTATGCCCCAAAACTGTACCTAAACAAGCCTTGCTCGCAAATGACCTGAGTATTATAATGTAGTTATATAATGGGTTGTAGATTATTTAGGATCTCAACCGAGTGAAATGATGAAATGACTGATGTCTAGTGTATGTTTGTAATTAGTGATACAAGCGATGGGTTGTAAAACTATTAATTATTTGATAACTTGACACACTTAGATTACTTAAGACGGGATGTAGACCGAGAATCATTACAAATATTGGCGGTTATGCCTCTCAGACAGTTTTAAGTACATAGGTATATTTAAAGTACGGCCGCGGAGCTAGAAAAATTTCGTACAATGACCTTCGTCTTGTCTCTGTCGCTTGCGCGTAAATATTTGACGCTGTCGCTTTCAAGAAATTCATGTGAGCGAGCGCGGCGGCGAATATTTACCCCATTAGAGACACATAGTGACAGGTCATTGTACGGCATACTCCATGCTCTGCGACCGTGCTTTACTTAACCTAATGTGGATGCCAAACTAATTAAATGGATAAGTGTGAGTGATCAAATAATTAAAAAGTTCAGTGTATTTATTACAGTTGCTCAACTCGAATTGAGCTTCGAGGCTCGCGTAAAAGCTTTTAGTATGTCGACCTAAATTGGATCTGGAACAATCTTAGAGCTCTTAAGCTCTTAAAACCAAATAAAATAATACTAGATGTCGCCTTTAGATACATCGGAAAAGATAAGTTGCTCTAAAATATGGGAACACTATATTGTCAAATGAAAATGTCTTCAATCAAAACCAATTCCCATGGTACTTCACCAATGTACGTATGGTACAAGATATTTTATCTACATCTATGCGACACGTTGTTTTCATTAATTCTCGAAAACAAACGATCTTTCTCGTTCTTGAGATGTTTAGATATTTTGAGCATTGGCCTATTTGATATATATAATAGCGACTATATAAAAGGGAAAAGGATGTAATCAAATTACTTAATGTGTAAATCGATTAAGATTGAAAACTATTCCCAAAACGAAGTTTAAATATAGACGCCAAGTCACCCGCGAACCTGAAATTATAGCTTATTTCCAAGTGATTAAGATAACGTGTAGAATTGTTGAACGTAGTTGTTTTGAATTTAATTTAATAGAAATTTTAAGAACAATTATCTTCATGTAATTTATAAAATTTTACTTTGTTGTAGTCAATTTATGAACGTGAGTAATCGAATTTAACATAGCGTGCTATAGAATTAATTGCGTAGATATATTTTATAAGTTGTATGCTGGAATATTGCATGTTTCCATAGACATAGATATTAGATATTCTTACCCAAATAGATGACGAAAGTAACACTTCTGTTTTAACTTATTCATATCATATTATCAGAAATTTCCGGTATCAATGGTATATGAATTCATATGCTGATGATATCTAGAAAATTTTGAACAGTATATGTAAACTCCTTATATCTATGTCTATGCATGTTATGATTTAATGTTATGTAGACTCTTGTTTACATTTGTGTAGCCAAACGAAAGCATTTACTAGCATTTATTATTTGTAGCTAGATGAACGTAGGTAGATATCGATTTAGTAATAGTTGTTTATTCTATTTTGCGCTGTCACTTTTTGCACCCAATTTATAAATAAGGAGCATCGTGTTACAAAACAGCTTCAAAATTACTGAAAAACCCTTTTGAAAAGTTCTGATCTTATTTATATGGCGGCAAAAGTGGGAGCGCCCAATAGTCGTTAGTTCACCGTTTATCTTTGCACATATCACGCACTGCATGGTTTTTATTACATGTTTTAATCGGAATCGAACGAGGCAAACGAACGTACTAGCTACTCACATGCTTTTGTTGTTAACGAATAGAGTTCAACTCAAAATTGAAAGCATGTGAGTGGCTACAGAAGGTTCTCTACCGCACTTTCGTAAATCGTAATTAAAACTATAATTTAAAGCTTTCAACTATAACTGAAAGCATATTTATTTAACTACTATTGGAAAGATGCTCCACTAAGTAAAATCTTAAGCCGTTTGTCAGTATTGACAAAACATTACCTGCCTTTGACCTACCTAGTTAAGACGCAAGCTCCCTTTTGCAGATCTCTAAAATGTCCAGTTTGCAAATCATTATTACTTAACTTTTATATTCCTTTCACAGAAAAATTTCTGCTCTCAAAATATCCATTTGCAGAAGATCCCATTCTCAAAATGTCCCTTTCGCAAAATATCCCGTTCTCAAAACGTTCAAGGAAAAAAAATCAAATGAGGAAAATGACCATTGTTAACAGCTGCGAACCTATATATCGAACATAAGTAAGGTAGGTACCCAAACGTCAGTGTTAGATATAAAAAACAAGTGCACAGTGCAACCTTCTCGTCTTTTGCCTCTTCGATATTTAAATCTCGTAGCGAAGTAAGTGAAATACATGTCTGATACTATGTCTAAGTCTTAAGGTCTAAATCACGTTTATAGACTAGGCTAGTCGTAGTCCTATTCATTTTTGATGATTTTTACACTTATCCAAACGGTACCTACATGGAAATTGACTTTGAAACTTTAAAAAAGTCGAATACCTATTACTAATAAATTTAGAGGACGATGTCCGGTAGTTAATAATGTTAGGATGAATGTTTTAACCTTTTCGCCGCCACGTCAAATACAAAAGACATCATCCATACGCCAGGCTTCCATATTGCAATGCCTAAAATTGAACAACACAATTGAACGAAGGTTGCTTTTGCATTGAAGTAATGGGCGTATATATAGGTCGTTGGCGTGGAACCTGCGGTGCGTATAATGAGTCGTTGGCTTCGAAAAGGTTAAAGTGGTCCGTTGGTAAAAATGGCATAATGACATTGTGCATCTGCGAGTGCGTGCTCGCCCCGAATTTGTCGGTGTTGGGGGAAGTAGGATATTTGCACTTTTGCCCCGACCGTAACAACTATACTATAGGTCCCAAAGTCCGCACACATTTTCACGAATTCTGTATTGGAATTGTGCTGTGCGCGTGTGTGTGTGAGATCCCGTGATCTCATACGGTATTGCAATATGCAACAGTCGCTATGATCTTAAGTTAGTTAGTAGGTAAATAGGTAGCGAAAGCAACAAAATTTAATTTTGAAACAATTTGAGTAGTGAATTAATTGGTAATTTTCCGGCTAAATAAAAAGTAAAAACTGAATTCTACGACAAGGTGAGGTCGGTAAAACTACGCCTCGCTGTATACATACACTTACATGAACGTGCAGTCAAACTTCGCCAAGCAAACTGCACGAGGCGTGGTGGAGTGTTACTTGTCCTAACTTTTTTTGTTTGCAGAGTTCTGTCTATAGGTACTTTTATTTAGTCTAAGGTTCAGACTTGCTACTCGCCTACTTACCTACCAATTATTAATTATTATCGTGTAAGTATTGTCAAGGCGTAGTACCAACGGATCAATTTAAAGTTTTTAGGCATTTATTCGAGATATTCATCGTTGCAAGTAATTCAGATCTTATTCAATACGAATTGTAATTCAGAAATATTTTGCCATTCAATTTGAACGAAGATTCGAGCACGTCCACTTACAGCACAGCTAATTCTATTCACTGATTATAATATGTGGCTCTAAATATACTGAGCGGAAAAAAATCTGGCCCTCAAATGTATGCAGAATCGGTAATTTTGTATGAAGGGTGGGCCAAATTTTTTGCCGCTAAGTAAATATATGTACCTACACCTGCCGAAACAGGGCTTATACGAAATTCGTATCGTGCCGTTCTGTTCACGCTAATACTAATAGTATTTAACAGAAGAGGGAGAGTCGGAACTATTTTACATTTGTGTAGATTTGAGAATAGTCAAAGCAAATCAACAGCGCTCTCCCGGCAGGTGTAAACTTTGCCTTAGAAGGCCTTCACACTCTCGCCGGAGAAGCGTGAGTGTAAGGCAGTTCGATCCAAAGCTTCTACAATAAACAGAATATATTTTGCTTCATTATATTGTCCATTTTACGGCCTTCATCTAACTCTTAATATTAATTGGTAAGATTCGAATCTCGATGTCCAACTACGACAATATGCACTCTGTATTCCTATCTATGCATAGTTTAAAAAAAAATACTTAAAACTTCATTTTGTGTTGTTAAAGATTTGGATATTTTCTTGTTGGGTTTATATTTACAACTAGCATTAGTGCCCAGTCTCGTTTGAAACAGTTTGTATTTGTTTTCGAATAAAAATATATTTTATGGTTCCTAATTGCTTTTATTGTGTTAATCAACACACACCAAACATGTCATTGTGCTTACCCTTTCCTTTAGTAGGATTAACGCATTCGCTGCTAGCATAACTGTTAAATCATTCTATTAGTGGTGCGCTGAAGTGAAAAAAACTTCAAACAGCGTATAGTAAATACGTTATACTTTATACTGAATACATCAAACAATTCCATAGTATATGTAATTGATTATTTTTGTGTGACAGGGGTTTTGGTAAATAAGTAAAAAATAATTGAATATGTTCCTTTATTCATTTGTACTTAAAATCATACTAAACACAATAAAATCTGGAATGCAAAAGACGGAAATACTCGTTGTTACACTGTTAATGTGTTATCTTTAAAATATAAAAAATCAACATAGTACGCTGAAAATCTAAAATACTTGGGGGCCCGTTTCATGGCACTACGTGATAACAAATTTTCATTGGTAATAATGGTGTTGCCAATTCATAAAACTAATAAGTGTTGCCACGTTACCGTGATCAAGAACCTTTAAATCTCTTTTAAACCGAATTTTTTATGTTTACCAAATAAAGAAAACCTTTACCAAATAAAAATATTAAAACGTGTCTTAAAATGGGCCCCTGTTATTGCAACATTTTACTAACAAAATGTATCACAGATAAAATATACATGAGCACACGAATAAGCTAAGAGATTACTATCCAGGTGGGAACAATGCTTTGATAAAAATTGATAACCTCCTTCTTTTTTGAAAACGGTTAAAAGCTGTCAAACTAGCCTTGGAACATAGGAATACTATGCCTCTAATTTGATACAAGAAATCCTCGAATGGCCCTTGGCTTGCACGCGCACTACAGGAATGTCGCGACATGTTATCCTAATCTCTGAACTAATGAATCTCCATCAAAGCATTATTCTTAATTAACAAAATGGCACCCTGTTTCAAAATTAACTTCAGACTTCAAAACATTATACTTATCTATGTAATGTTAATAAATTAATATCGTTAGGTTTACATAGTATTGTCATAATCTAATACTTGGTTACATCATGTAACTCACATAAGTTTCAAAATTACAAAAGGTAACAATAATATAAAACGATTAAATTCTCTACAAATTCATATAAAAAGATCTTTAAGAGATTCGAAATAGAAAAGTACCATTAATATTATTTGACAAATAAGAAATAACACAAAACAATAGTACTATTTGATGTTTGATTCTTCAAAATCTACCGTTAAAAAACATTGTCGAAAGTAGTCGAAGATAAATCTTAAATTGTAAAATAAAACTTTAAAGTAAAATATTATAACTGTGTATCAAGATTCACCGTCACGATTCATTTCTTCTGTTTAATGCAATACTAAATGGCACATTCTGTGAAAATGGACTATGTTTACGCAGAAGATTAAAAAATGTAAGCATACACATGTGTGATTATTGCATCAATACATCACTATTAGACACTAAAATTGAATAAAAAAAAGTAAAACTGAAAAACAATTTAGTTTTACAAACAGAAACGAATATCGGTTTATTGAACTTGCTAAATCTTACTCAGTAAATCAAAATCACTAGGAAAAACAGTACGTGTTCCAAGCATGCTAAATAACTTGCAGATATATAGAACTTTAGAAATAAAGAATGTAATTGAATCGACCTACCGTATGGGCAGTGACCATTTTAAACGCTTTTTTTTAATTTCTAAGTATGATTACAATGTAAACCAGCCCGTTTTAGATTTTCATATTTCAAATCAAATTCTTACAAAAACCCTTAGAAAACTTGCACAATACATAATATCAAAGTACACTATTCATTTAGAAATCGGACGAACTACCCTCGTCCTCTAAAACAACGTATAACATCTTTAATATTTAAACACTATGTAAAGTTACAAAACCTTCAAACATTGGTATATCAACCTAAAAGGAACCATAAGCGCCTATCGCCATAAACGTACGTCAAAACCAAAACCAATAGTATCATGTGATTCATTCCCAGTATTCCTACTAATAGTCAGTAATTTCATACAAATGATTAAAAAATAGCTATTGCCCGCGGCTTAGCCCCATTTCCAGTTTTTTATTTTATTTCGTTTAGCACAATCCTTGTCCTGACAATAACGAACTCAAAAAAATAACTATATAATTCGGTTGTCGTTTGAAAGTTTTATACGTACAAATACAATCCAGGGATTTGGTGATATTTTTTTCTTTTTTTTTGTATTGTAATTTTGTGTTTACGAGTATTTTTTGAAAAATTGATTTTCTGCAAAGTTTCTTGCAGCGCGTTCTTCTTGGCAATGATGGTCTTTACGAAAGCGCTGGTAGTTTAAAAAAGTGACATGTAAAAAAGCTATTTACAGAACGTTTTGATTTAGATTATGAGAAGGAATACTTTGAATGGGAGCATACCTGTAATTTTCTTAAGTTTTAGTTTTTAGCTTGTTTGTTATGAATGGCGCTAGGCGCGAATGTGTCCCTATAATATAACATGTGTAAACTGCGACAAGCAACGCTCGCAGTCTCGCTACAAGGCACCAACAAATGGCTACGAAGCACTAAACCTTGCGTAGTGAGCACTTTCATCAAACTTGACAATTCATAATCATAATTAAATACTGTGATAACGATTGTTCGTTTATGTTTAACTGAAAAAATGAGTACAGTCAAGTGCAAAAATGTAACCACTCAAAAATATGTTTACTACCAAGACCTTATTACGTCGGAATAAGAGTGTGGTACATATTTTTGAAGGGTTAGATAAGTCCATATTTTTGCACTCGACTGTACAGCAATACGCTTCACTAGCTTTGCAAACAAAGTTCTAAGTACGACTCTAAGCTATAAAACTTCTTTGCATCATCATTACGTCAAAGCGTCTAAACAATTGACAGCGTAAATTCATTTAAGTGTAACATTCTAACAATTTCTTAAAAGCATCTGGGGGTACTTCCGAATAGGGTTGTACGTTGTTTTACAGACAACATTTTAATAGAATTTCCTTTAACAGTCATTTTTTATCATATTATCGTTTCATAGAATAATCATACGCAGAACACTTACTTTGAAGAAATTTAAATCATTGATTTTTGTTACCAAAGAATAACAAATCAAATATTCATTATTCTCATATTATTTAGTTATTATAAAACTTATTACCAAGAAAAACATCTTCCGTTCTAACGAGGTCACTGTTCTAACCTAATCAACTTTTCTGGTAGCGATTTCTAACCTATTGTAATATATTTTATCGAACAAACATTATTTGTTAAAAAAATAATTCTACAATTTGATAAATTTGATAAATAATAAAGTGAGATTATAAGAATCATTGAATAGTTTTTCTATTAAATATGTTTCATTCAAGTAAATGTTTGAAACAATAATATTCGAAGTAAAAATACAACCAACCCAAATATTATTTCAAACATTTTCTGCGAAACGAAATTCTATGAAATTTCTGTCTGCGAAAGAAGGGAACACCCCGGAATAGACAAGATGACCTTCATAGTGAAGATCAAAAACATACTGCAATATAATTTGTTATACATGATAAAATAATCATGAACAGTATGTAATGAATATGAATATGAATATATTATAATATCCTTCAATCAAAAACATTATTTTCATCTCAGCACCTCAAACAAGCAGGTTTCAAAAAGAGTGAGCAAAATGTGATTTTACTTGCTACACTCGTGATTCAATTATAGAATCCTTGGCTAATTCCGGATTCAAAATCAACGCTCACAGGAAAAACTGCTCTCTTGTTGCACAAATAGCTATGTATATTTTTTACCACTCATATAAAATACCGCCCAGTCTTTAAATGAGCAAATGGATCAACTAACACTTTCTAATCTACTTTGGATTTGGGTATCTCTATTGCGTTATTATACAGAGACACCGAAAATTAGTTCCCTAAGCTAATTTGTAGCTCTTTGTGATTAATAAAGCAGGGACTTTTTTTATAATATGGCGACATTCTCACCATTATCATATAGTCCGCCGAAAGACATTCGAGTAAATATTCAGTATTTAACCGAGCGGTCGAAACGCTCCAATATTCGCCCGTCCGTCCACTGCTGGAACTATACATATAGTCCTTCAAATTATGCATACACCGGACTCGTGCCATCAGTCCACCTCGCAGAGGGCTACCATAGTAGAGATAAATTGGGTATCCTACCTTTTCGCAGAATTATTGTTTGCCAAATGTTTCATTTACTCTCAATTTGCTCCGAAACCGCAAATTTTTCTCAGTGTATTTTCTTATGCTTTTATAGAACACAGTAGGTTAGGATTGTTTTATGAAAGTTCCGAAAAATATATAGTTTCAGAGAAAATTCTGAGTTGGCAAATGAAACATTTGGGAATCGTGAAAAGGCAGAGAACCGATAAATTGATAACTCTAAATACTAAGTGAAAGCTTATGAGTTGTTTACCAACTCTGTCCTATCTTGGTTAAACGCCCAAGCAAACTTCAAAGACAACTATTGTACATTACTACACTGTATGTTGGCAAGAGTATACTGAAATATGGTCCTCAATTAGAAGTCCGTGACTGTTAATATTAAATCGTATTTTTAGTAGGTTTGTTCAAGTCTCTCAGACTTTTGTTTTGTAATTATTATAATTTCCATCGACTACGTGAAAAATCCTACGTATATATTTATTTATTGAGTACGCACAAAACATAATATCTTATTCTAGCTCTGCTTAATTTGCCCCTCTTGGGATGGAAATAGATACATACACACGTATTTTAAATTCGATTAAATTTTTGAATAATACGTCTTTGATCATAAAAAAATTGGAGCTGTGTTTTTTTGGACACCTGAATGTATGAAATATTCTAGTTCTTTGAATAACTGTTTGTATAACCTAAAATCATTTACACTCACATGCAAGACAGTTACATGTATCTGTGCGACACATGTCTATTTTCATGCAAATACCCACTCACCTATCCTGTCCTGTCACACAAATCTGTTTAATATTGTTTGTCTAGATCCTGTTGTCTAACAGAAATACTTGTTGTATGTATATATTAAACTGGCTTGTAGCTTGGCCGCGTAGTGAGGTAATTAGTTTTATTTGATTAATGGACCTCCAGTTACACCTGAATATATTAACTGTTAGACAATCTATATAACTCTTTCAACAGGTGAGGTACCATCTCTACTTTTATCTTTGACGTCATTAAAATCTTTCTTACTATTGATCTTAAGGTTGGCCAAACTAACGTAGTTACTCCTCGAGATGCCCGGCCTTTTAGGCTCTGAGCTCTTGTCTACATCAAGATGGACGTTATTGGTCGGCGAGCACCGGGTCAGAGGCTTGTCTTTCGAAGGCAATTTGATTCTATTCCTTCCTAGTTCAATAAACTTGTGCTCCGTAGGTTTCTTGTCTCTGTAGCTGAATCTGCCGTCCGCGAAATCTGGTCTTTCCGAAACATAATGTCGTCTAAATATAGGTGTCATAGGTTTTCCTAAACTAGCGAGTTTCAAGTCGCTTTTAAGTACGTTATTTTCACGTTTTTTGTCTTTCTCGTCGACCGGGCGCACGCGATCGGCTCTGTACAAGTTGCTGGGCGAAGCAGGACGTTGGATGAAGAATTTGCTCTTCGATTTTTCTTCTTTATCATCAGCATCTGGCTTGTTGCGGACCACTTCGGCTGTATTAGGTTTGAACAACCTACTAAACTTGGGCGACAACAGTTTCTTGTTGAAAAAGCTAGTTTTCTCGACCGGTTTTTCTTTTTCCAACTTAGTTATATTTTTAATGCCGGCAGCCATCACTGGGCTTCTATTCAAGTGGTCAATATTGAACCTCCTGCAGTCAACTTCTGGTATCTTTCTCTCGTTGGAATCGGGATTTCTGAGCGTGACGTCAGTGACGTCGTAACTGTTTTTCTTAAGCAGATTCTCTCCTTTTTTGACGATGCCAGCGAGTAAGTTTTTGGGTTGATCCACGTCCATTTTCTCTGGTTTTTTGAAGCCGGATGACGAATACACGTTTCTGTGCCAGTTGGTGATGTCTGTCAGGTCGTCGTCGGAACTGTCCGAGTCTTCCTGCGTGTTCCTGCAGTCTCGGTCCTGGCAGTTGTTGGGGATGCTGTAGTGTCTGCAGAAGGGTAGGGGAGGGTCGTGCTTGGCTTGCGTCTCGAGCCCTTCCACGGACTGGTTGCGGAGGAAGGCGGGGAGCGGCGCGGGCGCGCTCGGCCGCCCGTCCAGCCACGACGATATGTCGTCCACCTGGAAAAATAATACAATATTAAGTGAGGAAGTATGTATCGCTCATCCAACAGAACAGCGACACAATTCCTTTGTGACGATTACACACGAATGTGATTTAAGGATATCAAACCGTAAATTTAAAATTTGTTTTCTTGTAAATATGTCATTGTTCTACTGGATGAGCGTTATATACTTCGGGCTACATAAAAAAAGTGAGGAAGGCTAGTTGTTTAAAGTATATCCTACTAAGATCAACATTATAAATGCATGGTTTATGCGTGTGCGATTTCTTCACACTAAAAGGCTGGATGGATTCGGTATCTTGATTATTCCAATATTTCCACATAATCAGGAAGAACGCAAGTGAAATTCCGAAATCTCCGGTACTAAGTGCTTTTTTAATTACTTAAAAAAAATATTTCACAGACATCTGTGATGCCGTATCTGACTGATTTGTCCGAATAAACAGACAGCATCATATTTTTCCTGTGTATCTCTCTCTCTCTCTCTTTCTTTAAAAGTAAAATGGAGAAAATAGCAAGTAGAAACTGCAATTGAACACCAAAATTGAAACTGAATGTTCGGTCGGACGGCATGGGAGCTGTGTGTGTGTGTGTTAAGATGATGATGATGGATGACCTTGGTGATGGCGATGTTCCCGGGTGTTGCGCGCAGGATGTACCCGGGCGCGTGGCTGTGCTCGTGCAGCGCGTGCTGACTGCGGCTCAGGTTGGTGACCGTGACGACGCGCGGCGCCGCGATGTGGCTCGCCGACACGCACTTGCCGAGCGCGCGCCCGCCCCCGCCCCGCCCGCGCCCCCGCCCGCGCCCGCTCCCGCCTCCGCCTCCGCTATCGACGGGATCGTCACGCAGGACGGCGACTGGAAAACAATAGCACATTACTGCAGAAACCGCGGAATAGGAGATCGCCGGCCGAGAAGTTAGTTATAGATGGCCGAATAATGTTAACGAGGCTTCTATAGTGATTTTGATGATATAGGCGACATGTCTTTGGATGTTTGAGAAAAACACTATTTTGTATGTATGGGAGAGTGAGGTTATCCTATAACAGGGGTCACCAAATGACCGTCGACCTATTTTGTATGCTATCTCAATAAAAAGTAAAAACAGAAAAAGTACTCGTTACACTTCTGTTATGATCAATTTTTTTTTAAATCAAAATTCTAATCATATTACAATAGTTTTATTGTGACGAGTATTAAATGACAAATTATTTAAGTCACCTCGTTGACGAATCGGCTGCTTCGCTACCATAAAATTGTGCAGTACAAGTAACTCGCAAGCCAGAACACGAACAAACAATGGTCGCGCGACGGCCGCACGAAATCAATACGCAGCTTTGATCTCTGTCCCTTCTACAAGCAGTTTGGTACCTTGAGCGCGCCCTGGTCGGTGGCCTTGCTGGGCGACCGTCGCAGCCCGCAGCAGCCGCGCGCCGCGTACTGCTGCATGTCAGCCAGCAGCGAGGGGGGCGGCGCCGTGCCACCCCCCAGGTGGATCACCAGCGTCTCCAGCCAGATCTCTATCACCTCGAACGGCGGCCTAGTGCAAAAAACGGTGCGAATTAACCAATGAGTAATATGGAGTTGAAAAGCGTCTGTATGATTAGTGTTTTGTCATAGAAGGCACTAATAATGGAAAATTACAAGCAGTCTTTTACACAACAGTCCTATAAAAGGGGTCAAAAACGGCGAGTAGCGTGCGAAGGTTATGTGAACGTAGTGAATATCGTAACAAAAAGACCCCACGAACTTTTTTTGACTAGGTGCGATGCAGCCGGTGTTACTGGTGGGGAAGGTGGGTGTTACCCGTACGGGGGGCGGGTGTTACTGGTGCGGGGGGCGGATGTTACCAGTGCGGGATATGGTGTGCATTGAGAGTAGGTAGGACTAGTGTTGTCTACCCTGCTGCGGTGGGCTGGCGCGCTGCTGCAAGCGCGAACTACCATCTGCCTACCCTTGAATTGACCCACTGCACGCTAATGTGGCACATCCTTCTTGGCAATAATTTTTCAAAAAAAGTGTAAAAGTGCCCATTGTGGCCTACTTACAGAATAAACTATTTTAATTTGAATGGGTGCGGGGGCATTTTGTTACCAATGCGGGGGCGAGTGTTAACGTTGCGAGGGGCTGATGTTGTCGATGCGGGGGGCGGCTGTTACCGGTGCGACTGGCGGGTGTTACCGAAGCAGGGGCGAGTGTTACCGTTGTGGGGGCGGATGTTACCAGTGCGACTGGCAGGTGTTACTGAAGCAAGGGGGCGGGTGTTACCGATGCGAAGGAGCCAGATGCGCGGCCAGCAATGCACAGCGCGCCAGCGGCGGCGGGCAGTCGCGGCAGAACTGCTCCAGGAACAGCGGCTCGTTCAGCCCGAAGTCTGCGCGCCGCGGCAGGAAATCCGGATCCGCCGACACGCGCCCGATTATCTGCAACACGACATATCGTTAAGCTCGGTTTAGACCTGCAAAAAAATCTTGCTAGTCGCATTACATTGCGAGGCCGTAAAGTCAGCAAGTATGCGAGTCAATCACACGCCGCGATGTAATACAACTTGCACGATTTTTTTTTGCAGGTCTAAACTGGGCTTTACACGGGCCAACAAATTTTTTAAAGTCTATAATAATTCCCTTGGACTTTGACGCGTATTTTTTTACTTATGTCAATAATCTTCAAGACATCGTTTATTATAAAAAATTACATACGAATACCTAAATGATGTTTTATCGAAATAGAAAAAAAACCGTTGTTTAGTAGGTAACGCACGATCGCGTTACCGCATGGTAACGCAGTGGACATTATTTTTCGCGCAGAGGTCGTAGTGACGGTGACCTTTTTTGCTGATTATATTTTTGTTCACTTTATTGGCACTGCCATCAAATCTACACGGCATACCGAGTTTCAAGTCAATCTGACGTGTACTAACTAAATAATTAACTCGGCAAGTAACATAAAAGCTGGTAACGATCATGTTACCTCGCAGAGTATGATCCCGAAGGAGAACACATCCACTTTTTCATCATAGACTTTCCCGTTCATCATTTCGGGCGCCATCCAGTACGGGTTGCCAACCACCTGCGAACAATAAACTAGTTTTTGAAAAAAAACGTTTTTGGTACATGTTTTTTTTCACTTTTTTTTACCAGAGCAACTGAAGTCTATGGCCAACAGAGGAAGTCCTACGGCTGATATGGTGATGATGATGTTTTTTTTTACTTGCATATGCGTATTGGATTTCAATTCAATACGATGACTAGGGAAGTAGGTATTACTTCTGGTACATATCTTGACAAAGATAGCATGTTATAGAAAAGCTAAAAAAATACTTTCTGGCGAATGAAATGACATTTACTACAAATATATATAAAACATATATTTTATATATGGACCAAAATGCGCAATCTACTATGACTAAAACATGTCAATAGGAGGTCCGCGAGGCGGGTACGTACCGTATACCGCTTCCGGCGCAGCGTAGAGTGCCGCTCTAGCGTGCTGCTGGCTGTTCGCTGGACGATACGCGCGAGCCCGAAGTCCGCCACTATCACGGTCTTATCCTGACAATTACAACAATACAGTACAGGTAAAAATAAAAATAACAGTAGGAAGACAAAAGACGGTCTTGATAGTTAGAACTGATTCAGTTAGTTAGTGAGGGACGTTAAAGGAACTACAAAGTTAAAAAAAAATGCATATGCTGCATTCGTAACTGTTAGACGGGACACAGTGAATAGAAGATCAGAAGCGCCAGAACCATTTTTTTAAATGTATAAATCTTTAGAAATGGCAATCCATGCAATTAGGAATCCCTATAACTGGGAGCAACCCTATCTGTGAAAACGATTGAAATAAAAATCTATTAGGCTACTTTTCCACCAGAGATGTGCGAGGATGTATTGCGAAGAATGTTTTTTCCTAAACCAATAGAAACGCTTAATTTACCTATTATCCTCGCTCAGCACAGCTCCAGTGGAAACAGCCGAGCGGAGCGAGGCGGGGTCAATGAAGCGCCTTTATTGGTTCATGAAAAACACATTCCTCGAACAAATTCTTGTACAGTCGAGTTTATAAACTTATCAAAAATATCTGAACATAGTTTGTTAACGGCGTAGAAGCGTGTTCAGATATTTTTAATAAAATTTTTGCTCACAAGTCTATGAACTCGACTGTACATCTCTGGTGCAAACGGATGCTTATGTAGTGACTGAAAGAAGCGGTGAAAACGATTGTGATTTTGGTATCACAATCGTTTTTTGTCGAAAATACAAACTGAAATATAGATGCATAGAAAAACCAGAAAGACAAGACCAGCGCTGGGAATCGAACCCAGGTCCTCGGCATTCCGTGTCACGTGCTATACCACTACACCACCACTGGACAGTGATACAGACACGAATTTGTCCTATGCACCACATATCTCTGTTTGTTTTTTCTTATTTAGTGACTTAAGCAGCGACACTAGCGTAGTTTCGTTGTGATGGACAGTAAGTGGTCTGATGTAGGGTGGTAAGGCTTACCTCCCGGACGAGGCAGTTGTGCGAGTTCAAGTCCCGGTGGATGACGTTCATGCGGTGCAGGTAGCCGACGCCGGCCGCCACGTCGCGCGCCAGCCGCACGCGCGCCGCCCACGACAGCGGCACGCCCGCGTCCTGCACGACCAATATTATATACGCCCCACTGCTGAGCGCAGACTGAGAGCGTGGCCCATAGTTCCTACGCGGGCCCACTGCGGATTGCGAACTTCACACACACCATTGAATTGCTTCGCAGGGTTGTGCCGGTCTCCTCGCCATGTTTTCTTTCACCGTAAAGCTCATGGTAAATTTCAAATATAATTACGCACATGAATTTCAAAAAACTGAGAGGTGCGCGCCGGGGTTTGAAACCACGATCTTCTGCTTGAGAAGCCGAAGGTCAAACCACTCGGCCACCACGGCTTTTTCACTCGGCCACCACGGCTTCTTCCACGGGAACAAATATTATACTGAGGCACTGCCTATTTTTTTTTTCATTTTAATCAATTTTATGCTCATTTTGAGAATGTTATTCTGCATCTATATCTTCACCAAAGAGATAACATGGTGGCCCATGAGGGGACTGTGGAGAATGTTTTTAGCTACACAATGGTATAAATAACTCGAGTGTTTTTACAAGTTTTTATTTAACTTGCCCTGTTCGTCTATTTATTTGGCTCAATCAAATCTTGCAAGTTAAATTTGACCCACTTCCAGTAGTCCGATCGACTTAAAATTTGGTAAACTTATGTAAATCTGGTGACAATGCAACAATCTGATAGTAACATCCTGGTAGTCCCGCCAGGATCGTCTCCGCAGGACGGAACTCTTCAACGGTTAATGGCATCGATTTGATATTTGGTATTCAAATGTAGTTTGGGTGACAATACAAGTACAGTCAACAAAAAAAGCTTGTATTTTTTTTTTTTTTTATCAAAAACTTATTTAGATACCGCTTGTTGCCTTAGGAAGGCAGACCTTAGAATATGCACGGTACCTGTATGAGGTTGTAGAGCGTGCCGCCGGCGACGTACTCGGTGACCAGCTGCAGCCGCTTGTCGCGGTACAGCACGCCGATGAAGCGCAGCACGTTCGGGTGCGACAGAGACCGCAGCACCGCCACCTGCCCGCAAACAAACATTATCTACAGTACACCAGCCATTCCCATACTCACTCCTGGGACTCCGTGAAGCTTTTGCAAATAAATACTGAGTTTAGTACGCATACAAAAGTACGAATCTGCGTGCTCAGCTGTTCGGGGACGCGTTGGTAGCATGTCGAAAATACAAACTGAGACATGGATGCACAGAAATACCAGAAAAAGAGACGCGCTGGGAATCGAACCCAGTCCTCAGCAATCCGTGCTGCGTGCTACGACCCTACACCACCGCTGGACAGGAACCTAGACACGAATTTTCCTTTGCATACATATCTCAGGTTGCTTTTATCTTTCTTTTTATCGACATCTATGTTCCGCTCTCATTAGCATTAGTAGCATTTCGTTTAAAAAGCAGCTGGTCTAAGTAGCAAGCGGTCTAAGTGGCAACTGGTTTAAGTAGAAAGTGGTCTAAAAAGTTCCTCGAATGTCGGTCTCCGGTCGTTCATTGCCTGGTTCATGAATTTTAATTCTAAGACTCACTCAAAGTCGACGGAGCTCCGCTTGGCGGAGCTCCTATTCCACGTGGTTGATTGGTGGAGTTGGTTTAAAATTAAAACGAAAAATAATAAATATATAATTAAAATAATAAAAAAGTACATTTTGTCAAACATGCAAATGATGTCGTAAGAGGCGACTGAGGATATAGGTTAAGGTATACCGTAGGCGACAGGCTAGCAACCTGTCAATATTGTACCTTTTCTGTCAAACTTTAAACCTAAAATTGCTAAAAATGGCTCCGAAGCGGTAACGTTTCGTATGCTCTGCCTACTCCATTTAGGAATACAGGCGAGATGTGTGTGTGTGTGTCTGTGTGTAGTCGTACCTCTTTGAGGAAGTTGGTCTGCGCGGCGTCGTCGAGGCGGTAGAGCTGTTTGAGCACCATGACCTCCCCGGTGGCGCGGTGCGTGGCCTTGTACACCTCCCCGAAGAACCCCGACCCCAGCAGCTCGCCCTGCGACACACAAATTATTTGAAATTGGAATTGGCTATATCTTCATATTTTTTTGTTTAATTGACAAATGAAAATATACGTGTTCGATATTTTTTGTATATCTAACTTATTGTTTTTATCAGCAAGAATTTTTCATGTTTAATAATGGAATAATTTATAGATATTAAATAATCAGAAGTTGTAATTAAAATGAAATAAGTAATTTTATTTGTAATAAGTTTGTAAAGGTTTGCGAGATGTGCTGATTCTAACAAAGTTGTTATGCTTTATTTAACCAAGCTTCAAGAAATTCTATTTCATTGCTATATACTGTACAGTCGGAGTAAAAAAGGTTCGTCACCTTAAGATCTATTTTCCTTTGCTCAGTATGAGCGATAATCTGCTTTACCAATTGAGTATGACAACTACATGAAACTGTCAACCTGCTAAACATAATCTTGTTTAAAGGTGACCATAACAACCCTACTACTACACCTTGGCACTGACAAATACAACATTATTTGATTCAAACTCTTACGACGCTGTTGATTAAAAAGGTTTGGTAATTATATGAAACTAGATATATGTCTAGGTAGGTGTATACTATTTTGACCCTTATTATCATGTCAAGTAAGTATAATTTGATATGCCCTTGTCTACTTAGTGCTTTAGTTTCAAAACGTACTAAGAGTCTATGATTGTATAAAGGAATCAATTTAATAACTGACGGAGGTTTTCCTACTCCCACTGTATATATCTAGTTTTTTTTTTCATTAAAAATTAAACTACCGTGAGACTCATTCATGCGTAATGAACGAAACCCGGATAATTCACGTCTTAAATCGAGTTTAGCTCGACACGTTTCGAGCTAATTCGTAGCCCTTTCTCTGGGAGCAACGCGACTCGATATGTCGAGCTAAATTGGATTAAAGACGTGAGTTATCCGGGTCAGGGTCCAGTGCGCAGTGGGGCGCAGGGCAGTTACCTGCAGCAGGTCGTCTGCGCGGAAGACCCGTTGTCGCGGGTCCTGCGGCTCGGCGCGGAACGAGCGCGCGCGCGACAGGTCGCACAGCACGCCCTCGGGCTCGTCCGCGCCCTCCACGCTGCGACATATAAACAACAACTAACCCCCTTATTCATAAAACTTAACAAGCCTATGTTAACTAACAAATGCTTTGTCCCTTTCTAACAAATACAAATGTCGAAGTGACAGATAAGGACAAACGAATTTTAGCGGCATTTTAACTAAAATAGGTTTGATTGTCGTTTATGAATAAGGGGGTAAGACCCTAAATTGAAAATACAAACTGAAATATAGATGCACAGAAAAACCAGAAAAAAAAGACCAGCACTGGGAATCGAACCCAGGTCCTCGGTATTCCGTACCGCGTGCTATACCGCTACACCACTGATGGTCAACGGTACAGACACGAATTTCCCCTATGCACCTCATATCTCAGCTTGTTTGTTTCTTATTTAGCCACTTAAGCAGTGACGCTAGCGACATCTATACCGTAGCCCTCATCGAGAAACTTTCGGCACTCCATTGGAACTAACCGCTCACCCGGACAAGAGATGTCGTTACTAACCAATCAAATTAAGATTGTTTTTTTGGTTACAAAAAGATTCCAAAAAACAATCTTAACTAAAACCCTGTCCAGACGGAGCACTCGCCCGTAAACACCCGCGCGTTCTCGAGGTACTAGACCTACATACACCCCGTCCAGATACTCTCACAATGAAAGCGCGCGGAACTAACGAAACGGCCGGCATTCAAAACACACATGACTTACCGGCCGAACAATACAGACCAATAGTGACAATCAATTATTTGTATCTTTAAAGCTAGAAATACACTGACGGCGGAGGCGGAGCGGTGCGGCGCAGCGCGAAGGCGATGCCAGTTGTAATATTCGAGCTAACGTGAAAGAGAGCACACAGAATACCCCGCCACGCTTATTTCCCGCACGGTATTCGGTATGAATAAATACCGCCCTAAAATTCCCGATCAGCAAGGCTACTACGAAACTCGAAGTTCGTATTAAACAGTATAAGTGTCAGAGGGACCGCACGACACGAACTTCGAGTTTGTCGTCATCCAATACAATATGGCGTCCGGCTATATACGAATTATTATTGTCTTGACCAAGGGTATATTGTCCTAAACATCCTTTATTTCCGTGTAGATTCAATCGTGGCATAGTAAACTTATGCAACAGGCCTCAGAGAGATAACTCACGCGTCGAGCAGTTTGGACATGCTGCTACTCTTCTCCTTGTCGCACAGCAGCGGGGAGCTGGGCTGCCTCCGCTTGATGACGCGCTTGCTCGCGCCGTCTCCCTTCCTCTTGAACAGCCTCTCCTTCTTGCCCTCTAGCTCCTTCTCGCTCTCCGTGGAATGTGGGCCGGGCTCAGTCTGTATGTTGCACATCGGAATGTTGTCGGGCTTTTCTTCTATGGTTAACTGTAGACAAATGACAAATTTGTTATTAATCGCGATCATCATCATCAACGTCATGTTCTCTATTGTTTACCGTTTCACGCTTAAATAGCTGAACCGGTTTAGATTATTGATGGTATGAAGATAATTATGGTTGGTTTTTAGAAGTCTTTTTGTATTTTTTATTTCAACTTCAAATTTGTTACTTCTACGGTCATCCCGTAAAACCATATCGAAAATACTAACTGAGACCAGCGCTGGCTCTTTTTTTCTGGTTTTTCCGTGCATCCATGTCTCAGTTTGTATTTTCGATATGGTATGAAGATAGTTTGAGACCCTGGGAAGGATATAGGACAGTTTGTATCCCGGAAAATGGTTCGACTTGTAACAAGGCTGATCAAGCCTACTCGATTGTTAACCTCTTCCTCATTTCATGTCTTGGTTCGTTTTAAAAATTTAGTTCAAATTTCAATTTTCGAATATCCACTGTACTTTCAAATTCAGCATTTTGTTTTTATGTTAAAATTCATTCTGCGATCATCAGCCGTACTATAAGGACGTGCTAAATATTTTTATTATTTTGACATCAATACTTTTTCGATCATAATATCATAACAGTTTCATAGTGCAGTTAATTAGTGTTTTAAGCCGCGTATCCACTAGAGGCAGCCTCGGGCCGAGCGGCTGCCTCGCTCCGAGGCCGCGCAAGTGGAGACGCTGCCAAAGGCACGGCTCAGACTGAGTCTCCTTTGAGCACGGCCAAAAAACCGACAAAATATGGCTCGGCTCGCAGTGCTCGGCCTGAGGCTGCTCTAATGGATACGCGGCTTTATAACCAGTCTCATCACATATCTGTATCCTGTTTTACTTAACCCTCTAAGGGATCTTGAAGGCACAGTTGTAAGTCCTACAACAATTGTAACCGTTTTAGCTTATTTACAATGTCCCTTTATTAGTTTTTAAATTAAGTTCGTTTTTGTATGCCTTGTTACAGGTGCCTCCTATCTTACATTTAATAAACCTCTTGAACATCTCCTGTCTTTACCTCTTCATCATCTACTGTCGCACATATCGCGACAATTGGCGCCCATAATTCCAAGCTCAACTTCCCGACACATAGAAAAAAAATTGTTTAGGTTTGAGTTGTGACCAGGCGCGAAGAGCCTAAACAACGCGGAATAGGAGCTCCGCGAAGCGTAGCTCCGTCTACTGTGAGACATTATCCATTATTTTTCTAAGTCCCAATTATGGTACCTTTGCTGTAGGCTGACCGGAAGTGCCGAAGGAAACGTAATGGTAGACCGCCATTCATCGAGATGGTGACGATGGTGGTGACATTGATATTACCTGTATGCGAGTATCGGGGGCGGCGGGCTTGTCCTGGCGAGGTGCGGAGGGCGCGGGGGGCGCGGGGGGGCCGTTGATCTCCAGGATCCGCTCCCCGATGTGCAGTGTCAGCAGGCCGCAGGACGAGTCCAGCCTGGGGGCGGGACAGTGCGTTAGGTAGCGTTCAAGTAAACGTATTTTTTGTAGTTAAACATTACGATGCGACAGTTTTTTGTATAAAAGTTAATATCATATAATGTCCTCAAAAATGAGAGTTACGCGGCATCAGTGGTTGTTCTTGCCCTATAAATACTCTCGCTGACTTGGCAGCGCAATTGTGTCAAAAAAATACCAACTCAATTTGGAAAACGGCTAATGAAAAGCCAAAAGACTTTAATTAATAATTGTCATTTGGTACAGGAAAACGTTACGGCGCGTTACATTTAAAGTTTTATGTACACCATAAATAATGGTCCATAATGTTCTTGTGAATAAATGAAATGGAATGAGCGTGCGAGATTTTTCGAAATTGTTTGAATATCGAATCGATATTGAATCGCTTCATTTTTAAAGATGTACAAAATTTGAATGTCAAAATAAAATCGATTTCGATAAATTTCCATGTTATTATTAAGCAATAATCATTGACAAACACAAAAAAATGCCCGAACGAAACAATTCAGTTTCCGATTCCGGTGTATAATACGTGTTATTTTTTTGTTATTTGTAAAAAGGTTCCAGCTAGGCAATTCAGTTTCTTCTACTGCACGTGCCTTGGCCAGGTCAGGTCATCAAATTCCCGGGTGACGTCACGCCTGCGACATCGAGCTACCGTCACCAACAATTTACAAACAATTTTCCTTGTTCTACACGTCAATGTGTAATTAATTATTTTACAGATTCCAATCTACGTATTGTCAAATAATCAAATTAGAAAATAATATTTTCCAATTTTTGTTCTGAATCTTGTCACGAGTAAGCAGTGTACACACTGCTTCCAAATCATATCAATCAAAATAAATTATAAAAATCTGTTAAATCGGCTTTTACATGTCATTTTTTAATACTACCAGCGCATCCGGAAAGTACACCAATAATCCCCAGACGAATGCGGCTCTAGACACTTTGCAGAAAGTTTTATTTTATAAGTATTCTAGCAAATAAAAGAATTCTATTCTATTCAAAACAAATAGGTAATTAATAATAATAAACGTTTATTGCACACCAGGGTCCATAGATTGTTAGTAACATGTAATCTTATTTAAAAGGGTTAGTAACACAAAGAAATAAAATTATCATCAAAATTACTAATTAAAAACAAAATAAAATGCATCAAAATTACAATCAAAATAAAAATTATTATTATTTTCTTTAATATTATTCTAATTCATCAATTAAAACTGTCACAACAAAAATTTTAAATATACAGTCAAGGGCAAAGATATCGACACGGCAAAAGTTGCAAAAATATTTATACACGGCCTTAATGTTAAGTGCATAGAGTCGCGTAAACATATTTTTGCAACTTCGCCTGTGTCGATATCTTTACCCTTGACTGTACATAAAAAAATAAAAATGTCAGGGATGTATAAAGTGTATTGAATAGAGACAACGCTGGCCGCGGCGCTGCCCGCTGGTGACCGGTCCGTGGCCTTAAACCTGACCAGGGAAATATAGCCTTCCGTCCAGAATCAATTATCTACTACCCAAGATTTCTGCCGCAGTTTGTAATATGTTAAGGATCAATAGATCACACAGTCTTGCTTGCAATAAAAATCGTGCAAGTTGTATTACATTGCTGCGCTCGACTGACTACCTCAAAGTCGTTCGCTTTAAGCCGGGTCCCCACTGAGCGAGCGGAGCCATTTTCGGTGCGATTTTGAGCCCTAAATCGAACAAAGGCATGCCTCATGCGCTTGCCTCGCTCGGCGGCTCGCTCAGTGGAGACCCAGCTTTACGGCCTCGCGATATAATACAACTTGCACAATTTTTCTCGCAGGTCTAAAATGGACTTTATGAACCCTAAGGGGCTGTTTCACCATCCATTGATTAGTGTTAACTGGCGGTTAGGTAAGATGCCGTCTCTATTTGTTCTGTTCGAATAGACGGAGACGGCATCACATTTAACCGTCGGTTAACGCTAATCAATGGATGGTGAAACAGCCCCTAAGACTATTATTTATTCTGTGCCCTAAGCTCTCCCCACAGACGTGAAAGGGGCAAGATAAAAGTTTCATCATCATCATCATCATCATCATCATCATCATCATCTCTCTGCTTGAGAGGCCATAGGTCCGTAGGTCAAACCACTCGGCCACCACGGCTACATAAAAGTTTAATGACCTCGAAATGACAGATGTATTAATTACCTACTCTAATACGCTCGCATACATGTATAATGAATCACAGGGATAAATGAAACCGAGCGCATCTCCTAATTAAAAGAACATCATAAACTCATAACACAAAAGTACCTACCGCATTCCAAACAACCCATTCACCATGTGCTGATGAAGCATAAGGCCGCGGACTGGACGCGAGCACCCAAGGAATAACAAATAACTTTTTCACTTCTCATGCTCGTAAAGTCCGTGTTTATGCTGTATCTAGGCGACATAAAATGACTTTTTATGCTCTAGTGCATAAAGTAAAACCTTCGTCTAAGACCAAGGTAATCAGGTGTCAACAGCCACAAACAAAAAAGTTTCTACATATTTTTAATTTATATAAAAATATAAATCAATTAAAATCAATCAAAATAAATCAATAAATGAAATGAAATGAAATTGAAATGAAATGAAATTGAATTTATTGCATTAAGCGTGGGATTACATTGATGTCAGTTATTCGCATTATAGAACACACACTTAGCTATTTTAAAGCATGCAAAATTTATCGTCCTTAAACTAAATGTGAAGCTAAAATTACATAAACATGTCAAAGAATTAATAAATAAAACTAAAAAAATATAATAATATAGAAATGCATGAAAAATAAAAGGTACATAGTAAGTTAAAAATGGTTTCCACTGTTGCTATTTCATTTCCTCGCAATCCAAGTGAAAAGCAGAGTGTAAAACTCGAGCAATAAACCCATTTTCCCCTCGGCGTGTCTATCCACCTATATGAACGCCTTGGGTAAAATGGCTCGTTTTATGCTCTTGTTGTACAATCTACTATTTAATAATAAAAAATATCATCATCAGCCTACAGCAGTCCACTGCTGGACATAGGCCTCTTCCATGGCGCGCCACACTGTCTCCAGCTCCTCGCATCCATCCGCCGCCAGCGACCCTCTTAAGATCGTCCGTCCACCGTGCTACGATTATTTTATAGTTATTATTATAATTTATAAATAATAATAATGCATAAATAATAGTAATAACTATAAAATAGTAGTTGTTCGTAGAATAACGTCAATACTCACGTTTAATGTTGATAGAAAAACAATAACAAGCACTAAAACATGCACAAAAATATCACCAGGAAACTAAAACACATAATATAAAAACTCTACATTACGCTTAAAAAGCGCGATATATTCTAATGTAATAAACACATCAAAAACACGTCCTATCCTGAGCAATGCTCAAACGGTACTGGCTGAAAGGAGAATAGGGGGGGGGGAGTATGCGTAAGCACATTGTATTTCATTCATCAGTTAATTGCCATGCGCATTGGGTAATTGTCATGATGTTCCTACCTCATACCACGTTACTATGCCCATTTGATGACACTCCATTGAGCGAGTGAGCGAAGCGTCTCCGTTTCAGCTTGGGAAAAATGCTTTCGTATGTCTGTCCGACTATTCTCCTATACATATCGCGTTTCTAAAGTTGTTGTCAAGTCATTTCTCAATGTTGAGATACCGGGATTTAGTATGTGTACACATAGACACACACTCGAGCGCACACACGCACATACACAAAAACTTAGGGCCAGTATAGACGGACTGTATTCCAACTGTAACGTAATTAAAACTACCGACTACCCATACATTCAATCGCAGCCAGAGTGCAGTTAGTGTGCAGTTGTACCGACTGCAATGGAACTGCAATCAAAGTCAAAATATCTTTATTCAATTTAGGCTATAACAAGCACTTATGAATGTCAAAAAACGTCGAAACTTAACGACTTATCCTCCTGAGTCCTGACATTTTTTAACAAACTTAGTGCTTAAGACCTAGACGTGGTTGACCTGCCTTGTTATTTTGGATATTATTTCAGAATTCTTTATTCAATGAACAATTTGTACTTTATAAAGTACATTCGATTTCGACGACCAGATGGCCTAGTGGTTAGAGAACCTGACTACGAAGCTTGAGGTCCCGGGTTCGATTCCCGTGTCGGGGCAGATATTTGTATGAAAAATACGTATGTTTGTTCTCGGGTCTTGGGTGTTTAATATGTATTTAAGTATGTATCTATCTATATAATTATATTTATCCGTTGCTTAGTACCCATAACACAAGCTTTGCTAAGCTTACTTTGGGACTAGGTCAATTGGTGTGAATTGTCCCGTGATATTTATTATTTATATTTTATTTATTATTATTTATTATTCGGCCGTTGTTAATTGGTCCTTTATGAAGTACACGAGGACTTAGGAGGCTATAGATACATCACAAGTATTTAACACAACTTTAATGAAACATGTATGGGCAGTCGGCAGTTGGCAGGTACGTTGCGGTTGGAATGCAGTCCGTCTGTACTCTAACAAATACTCATCATCATCATCATCATCCCAGCCTATATGCGTCCCACTGCTGGGCACGGGCCTCCTCTCAGAACAAGAGGGCTTGGGCCGTAGTTCCCACGCGGGCCCAGTGCGGATTGGGAACTTCACACGCACCATTGAATTGCTTCGCAGGTTTGTGCAGGTTTCCTCACGATGTTTTCCTTCACCGCAAAGCTCGTGGTAAATTTCAAATGTAATTCCGCACATGAATTTCGAAAAACTCAGAGGTGCGAGCCGGGGTTTGAACCCACGACCCTCTGCTTGAGAGGCGATAGGTCAAACCACTAGGCCACCACGGCTTCAACAAATACTCTGTAAACAAATTTTCTCATTT
Source organism: Choristoneura fumiferana (assembly GCF_025370935.1). Lineage (NCBI taxonomy): Eukaryota > Metazoa > Arthropoda > Insecta > Lepidoptera > Tortricidae > Choristoneura > Choristoneura fumiferana. Next base: position 2,489,915 of record NC_133480.1, read on the forward strand.
GTAATATTTAGTAGCATTAATAGAAATTAAAACGCGTAGCTATGGCAAGTAAGGTAAATCCAAAGTAACAATTCCCAGATTTCCGGTTGAATAACTTAATTTTATGGTAAAATGGGTATTTTGGTAAATTTTGCGGTCGTTCGTCCCGCCATCATTAAGCTAATATTAGCAAGGAAACAAATGTTGAAACAAGGAATACTTGACGCACTGACTCATGAGGATACCGAACCGATATAAGCTCGGTCGGGTGACCTTTTAACCAACTGCAAAGAAAAGAGTTTTGTATAAACATTATTTTTAGATAACATACGTGACTGAATTGAACTGTGAAGCTAGAATAATGTGTGTGACTCACAAGAGCCTGGCACGAATGGGTTGAACGAATGTAATGTCACTTTGACATTTTTGTAGGAAAATGACAGATGCATTACATTTTCATATTTATGTCAAATGTATTCAAAGAGGACATGAAAGTATTCATTCACTTATTCAATCCATTCGTGTCAGCTCTTGTGAACCGACCTGTATGTCCATTTTTTGTTCCTTTCTATTGCGTAAACGACTTTATCAATGAGGGCTAAAAGACGTTACAGGCGAAATATCGCTAGATGGCGTTAGTATCGTGAGGTCAGTTTGACGTTTGCTTGCAATGAGGGCTATCGCGTATGAATTCGCCGCTAGAGGCGCTAGTGTAGCGTGAGGTCTCCGAAATGTCAAATCTCATAGTTTTTGGGTGAGCTACGCGGGTTTAGTTATAATTAGAATAATTTTGTGAATATTTTGCAATATCTGAAATTAATTATGGCAAATATGCGTTCTGGGGCAATGAATGTCTGTGTTTTGAGACATTTTTGTCTTTCGGAAACATTTGTCTCCCTTTTTTCCGAACAAAACGGGGACTATGCAACACTGTGGCATGCTCGATATTTTTATGGTACGATTTTAAGGTATATTAAATATGATTTTAATCTAAACTTTGTTTTCACGCCCGTAATAACAGACTTTGAAAGCCATACTTAAAAACCTCACGCAACAGTGCGCCATCTAGTGAGACAAAAAACGATAGCCCTCATTGAACTGTGAAGCTAGAATAATGTGTGTGACTCACAAGAGCCTGGCACGAATGGGTTGAACGAATGTAATGTCACTTTGACATTTTTGTAGGAAAATGACAGATGCATTACATTTTCATATTTATGTCAAATGTATTCAAAGAGGACATGAAAGTATTCATTCACTTATTCAATCCATTCGTGCCAGCTCTTGTGAACCGACCTGTATGTCCATTTTTTGTTCCTTTCTATTGCGTAAACGACTTTATCAATGAGGGCTAAAAGACAGGCGAAATATCGCTAGATGGCGTTAGTACAGTGAGGTTTTTTTGACGTTACAGTCTTGCTTGCAATGAGGGCTATCGTTTTTTGTCTCACTAGATGGCGCACTGTTGCGTGAGGTTTTTAAGTTAGGCTTTCAAAGTCTGTTATTACGGGCGTGAAAACAAAGTTTAGATTAAAATCATATTTAATACACCTTAAAACCGTACCATAAAATATCGAGCATGCCACAGTGTTGCATAGTCCCCGTTTTGTTCGGAAAAAAGGGAGGACAAAGGTTTCCGAAAGACAAAACTGTCTCAAAACACAAACAGTCATTGCCCCGGAACGCATATTTGCCATAATTAATTTCAGATATTGCAAAATATTCACAAAATTATTCTAATTATAAATAAACCCGCGTAGCTCACCCAAAAACTATGAGATTTGACATTTCGGAGACCTCACGCTACACTAGCGCCTCTAGCGGCGAATTCATACGCGATAGCCCTCATTGGCTCATTTAGTTATTAGCCAATCGCAAGCAAGAGCGTAATGTCAAAGAAACCTCACGATACCAACGCCATCTAGCGATATTTCACCTGTCTTTTAGCCCTCATTGGGTAAATTCATAGAAAAAAAAAACTATTTGTTCCGTTAGTTAAGCCGTGGTGTAAGTTTAAGCCGTGGTGGCCTAGCGGCTTGACCTATCGCCTCATAAGCAGAGGTTCGCGGGTTCAAACCCCGGCTCGCACCTCTGAGTTTTTCGAAATTCATGTGCGAAATTACATTTGAAATTTACCACGAGCTTTACGGTGAAGGAAAACATCGTGAGGAAACCTGCACAAACTTGCGAAGTAATTCAATGGTGTATGTGAATTTCCCAATCCGCAGTGGGCCCGCGTGGGAACTATGGCCCAAGCCCTCTCATTCTGAGAGGAGGCCTGTGCCCAGCAGTGGGACGTAAATAGGCTGGGATGATGATGATAAATAAATAAATAAATAATAAAACATAGACATTTTTATTCACCCTCACTGACTATAAATTACAATACACAGACAGATAACATTATTAAGTGAGGCAAAATGGAAATGAGTCAGCGAGGTATGATAATGATTGGATACGTATTTTTTAAAATCAAGCAAAAAAATTCAAAAGATGAAGCGCGTCAGGAGTGGTCCAGCGGTGGTGTAGCGGTATAGCACACGGCACGGAATGCCGAGGACCTGGGTTCGATTCCCAGCGCTGGTCTTATTTTTCTGGTTTTTCTGTGCAACTATATTTCAGTTTGTATTTTCGATATAGGTTTTACGGGATGACCGTAAAAGTAACAAAAAATTTGGAGTTGAAATAAAAAATACAAAAAGATTCCAAAAAACTAATCAGGAGTGGAGTTCCGCGACGTCACTCCTTGGTGAAAAGTATACGTATGTGTGACGTCACACGAAACTTTAACCAGCTAATATGTCCATAACTTATCGTTTAATGTCCATAACTTATCGTTTAGTCAAAAAAAAATAGCTATATGTCCATAATTTATCGTTTAGTCGAAAAAACAAATCTAACTGACAGACTAATATATATTTTTAGAAATCGAGTCTATTTAAAAACTAGATATCATACATATACCTACCCTACATACATAATTGCCTACTACCTACTGCTAATGCACCACCTGCTGTAATCTAGTTCTTACTTCTCTCTCTGTAAAAAAGGTTGTCTGGAAGAGATCGCTCTTAAGCGATAAGGTCGCCTATGGTTTACTTGTATTTTTCTTTCTGTGTACCTGTTTTCTGTATCGCTTATACTATTTATGGTGTACAATAGAGTCATTGTACCCGTATTGTATTGTATTGTATATTTGTTAATATCAGCTAGTGTTTTCAGTAATCCGATTATAGCTTTTAAACTTACTCATTCGCTTACTTGTTAACTTGTTATCATGTTATGATGTCTATTTCCAGGGACACAATAACAGTAATGAGAAATAATGTTATAAAACGTTTAAAAGGGAAATAAATGAGGAATAATTTCTAAATAATTTCGATTAAAATAATACATTTATTTAAGTAGGTACCACATTCAATGAACTGCACCAATCTTGGTTCCCCGCTAAAACCTTGCACCAGTCACGTAATACAAAAATCCATATAATATAATTATCGAACCTGCTTACAAAATTTCACTAGAATCTGTTGAGGAAAGACGAAAGCATTTTTGTCAAATCTGAAACGGAGAGGTACGCTTCGCGCTCGCTCGGTCACTGATTTAGTCAATCAGTTGTCGCTTCTGGGAATACAATAAGTTTTTGGTAAAAAAAAACATTTTTAATACAAGCTTTTTTTAACTGAATGTACTTTTTGTTGACTGTACTTGTATTGTCACCGAAACTACATTTGCATACCAAATTTCACGTCGATGCCATTAACCTTTGAAGAGTTCCGTCTTGTGGAGACGATCCTGGCCGGACTACCAGGATTTCACTAACAGATTATTGTATTGTCACGCAACTTGCATAAGTATACCAAATTTCAAGTCAATCCAACTACTGGAAGTTGGTCGAATTTAACTTGCAAGATTTGATTACAGACAGACAGACAACGGGACAGGTGAAACTAAATAAAAGCTTGTAATAAATGTTCTTTGGTCGCTAGATCTGTTAAAGACTGACAAACTATACCGTCAAGGCAAGATATACGTAGCGATAGGTTCCTTTATACTGTAGATATAATAAAAACAAATAGGTCGACATTAAAAATGTTTAAAACATTGTAAGAACAGTCGGTTGACAGCTTTATTTCAATGAGCTTAGAATTAAATTAGAACCACGAATGAACATGGTTATGGTTAGTTTTTTCCTTTAGAGTGGTTGATGCACTGCGTCTGCAAGTGGCATGTTGTGTGATTCATATCAAAGTTTCATTTATAAATAAAACAAATTATCGTCGTGAACTGGTCAATGACTGTCTGTTCTTCCTACGCTTCTACTCATCAATATCTAAAGATAAGCTGTATTTTGAAAATCAAAGCTTATTAACGTGTGTTATCGAAACATATTCTTATCCTCTCGTATGTCCAGACACAGATAACCAAACCAACCAAAATAAAACAACGACAAACAAACAAAAGTATGTGCCAAACTTAAGGTAGATATTCTTTTCTTTTTTTAGTTAATCTGTAGAATTTGTATTCTTTGAAAGAAATGAGACTAGAATGCGGTTTTTTTTTTACTTCTTACATACAAGAGTTTAAGCTATATTCCACCATATTATATATTACAGAGTTAAATTCAAGTTTTGATAGAGAATGAATTACTAGCATGTGACGTAACACTCAAGTAGCGCCATACCGAGAAAAGCGTTTTAGAAAGGCAGTGTTAGATTTTACAAAAAATCACTATAAATTCTTCTTTTTTTTCTTCGCCAAACATTGTTTGGATATCCATATTTTCATAACAATACTAAGGCATGGCAAATACAGGAGTTGTCAAATAGCGTTTCACCTAATCCTGAATTTGTCACATCCTATTCATTATTATTAAAATAGATATACGCCACTGTTTAGCAAAGAAAAAAAACCGGCCAAGTGCGAATCGGACTCGCGCACGAAGGGTTCCGTACCATTGTCCATACAACATTAGATATTAGCAAAAAAACGGCAAAAAATCAAGTTTGTTGTATGGGAGTCCCGCTTAAATAGTTATTTTATTTTAACTTAATTATTTATTATTAAAGTGATTATGTACAACTAAAGATTCTGTGATGTGAATATTTCAAGCGTATACCTGTAGGCGTTATTAATATCAAGCAAAAAAACAGCAAAACAATCACGTTTGTTGTATAGGAGCCCCCGGTAAATATTTTTTTTTTCTGCTTTTAGTATTTGTTGTTATAGTGGCGACAGTAATACACAATCTGTGAATATTTCAAGTCGAAAATACAAACTGAGACATGGATGCACAGAAAAACCAGAAAAAGAGACCAGATCCTCAGCAATCCGTGCTGCGTGCTATAACCCCTACACCACCGCTGGACAGGAATCTAGACACGAATTTTTCCTATGCATACATATCTCAGGTTGCTTATTTCTACTACGCTACTTATGCAGCAACACTAGCGACATCTATGTTCCGCTCTCATCGAGAGACGTCACACTCTTTCGGAACCAACCGCTCACCCAGACAAGAGATGTCGCTACTGGGCCAATCAACTATTTTACCGACACTTTGGGCGTCTCCTGCGTTACCAAAATTATCTCTGGCGTTACCAAAAAATCGTACTTCCAACAAGATATTTCACGGTTTAATAGGTTGAACTTACGTAGGATGGCATGTATTCATGTACACCATCTATTAAATTACAGAAAAAACATGTTTACTTACAAAAATCTGCAATTGTTTGAAAAATGTCGCGGACAGATTAGTGTCGGTAAAAAAAAATGATTGACCCTACTAAGCAATCAGATTATGATTGTTTTTTTGGACAAAAAGACTCCAAAAAACCAATCATAATATTTCAAGTGTCAAATTATTACGACTCAAGAGATAGAGCCCTTTGATAGATGGACGGACAGACAGACAGATAGTGGAGTCTCAGTAAAAGGGTTCCGTTGGCACCCTTTGGTACGGAACCCTAAAAACCGACTGAACATTGAATTTATAGTTTTTTTTTTATAAATATAGGTACCTATAATATCTATCTCGTTTGCAGCAACTTTATGCAAGTCACACTTAGTCCCAACTTGTCTTTGGCAGGTAAGCTGTGGGGACTCATGCTGCGGGGGAGAGGTGATGCAGATGAAAAACATGAAAATCCGTGCACCTTACTATATTGAAGTCATAGACAGGGACGTTTAGTACTATGGCGCTACAAAATCGCATGCGCTTGTGCTGCTGCCGGAACGGAGCGAGGTACATGGCCGAGGGCGGATCCTGCCTTATAGCTGGGGGGTCTCATGGTCAAATTTTAGTCATTTTTTCGCAAATAAAACATTGGAGCTTATTTATCCTCCCGAGTCCTAATTTTTTTTAACAAACTTAGTGCTTAAGACCTAGACGTGGTTAACCTGATGTGTTATTTTGCATATTATTTCCAAATTCTTAGAATTCTTTATTCAATGAACAATTTGTACTTTATAAAGTAAATTCGGCCGTTACTCTTAGTGTTAATTGGTCCTTTATAAAGTATGCAAGGGCCCAGGAGGGTATTGTAAAATAACATTGTTTACAACAGAATCGACAGAGCCATGGTGGCCTAGTGGTTTGACCTATCGCCTCTCAAACAGAGGGTCGTGGGTTCAAACCCCGGCTCGCACCTCTGAGTTTTTCGAAATTCATGTGCGGTACATTTGAAATTTACCACGAGCTTTGCGGTGAAGGAAAACATCGTGAGGAAACCTGCACAAACCTGTGAAGCAATTCAATGGTGCGTGTGAAGTTCCCAATCCGCACTGGGCCCGCGTGGGAACTATGGCCCAAGCCCTCTTGTTCTGAGAGGAGGCCTGTGCCCAGCAGTGGGACGTATATAGGCTGGGATGATGGATGATGGACAACAGAATTAATCGTTCTCTTTTGAAATCAATAAGCTTAGAAAAATATTTAGTCATGTCGTAGACCCAGCCCAGCGGCAGTCATAACCCTCATGACTCCACCCTTCCCCTCCCCCCGGGATCGGCCATTGAAAGGGGCAGGACTCCCCCCACACTATGGATCCACCCTTGTGTGCACAGGACAGCAAGTGCACAGATATTTCCAACGGTGTTTAGTTATTGTATTAGTACCTATGGCAGGTGAGTTGTATGCAGACGGCGAGTGCGGCGCGGAGCACCGCGCCCGCCATGGCAGCCATCTTGCCCGCGCAGCGCCCTCTACCGGGTTAGTTCACAGTTATGGCTTACGTTAGGTTAGCAGCACCGAGAAAATTAACCATATAAATCCGTTCCACAAGTTTTTAATGCAAATTATGTGTGGTTCGAATACAATCACGCTAAATTGTATGTGAAGGTTCGGTCTAGAAAGAAACACCTACATAACCAGCACTGGAGTCACTTTTATTGTCAATTTAGGTTCCGGAAAATGACTGTGTAGAAAATTAGAGTGGTAGGCACTTGGGTCAATCAACTGTTTTACAGACACTTTGGACGTCTCCTGCGTTACCAAAATTGTCTCTAGCGTTACCAAAAAAACGTACTTGCAACAAGATATTTCGCGGTTTAATAGCTTAAACTTACATAGGATGGCATGTATTCATGTACACCATCTATTAAATTACAGAAAAAACATGTTTACCCACAAAAATCTGCAATTGTTTGAAAAATGTCGCGGACAGATTAGTGTCGGTAAAAAAGTTGATTGGCCCACTTACGACCACAACGCGCGAGCCGAGCGAGCGGCAGCGACCGGCCAAGCGCCAGGACCTATAATGTTGGGCAATAATTTTGCCTCCACTACTGCTGGTTATGTACGGGAACCTAAACATAAAGCTAGCAATTTAGATGCTCTGGTCTTGAACTGAACACCTATATAAAGTATTACGAGACTTTTTACTTGCAGTTAAGAAATGTTTCCATGGATACATTGATCGAGCCGCCTTTGGTGCCACAAGCGCGGTCGACCTTGTTGTGTGTGTGTGAGATACTCACTCGGAGTCCTTAAGAGCAGCGGCAGGCACGCGCAGCACCCTCAGCGCGCGAGCGCGCGGCCGCTCCGTGCACACGTAGCACGGCTCGCTAAACAAAACAGTTCATTATAACAACATGCATACATGGGCGACATAGCCCATTAAATAAATACCTTACAGACTAACATACATATCCTACTTTAATATTATAAATGCGAAAGTTTGTGCGTGTGTGTGTGAGTGTGTATTTGTTACTCTTTCACAACAAGACGGATTTGGATGAAATTTGGTATGAAGGTAGCTGGACTACTGGAATAACACATGGGCCTTTTTATCCCGCTATTCCCCCGCCGAAAAAAAGCCGTGGTGGCCTAGTGGTTTGACCTATCGCCTCTCAAACAGAGGGTCGTGGGTCAAACCCCGGCTCGCTCCTTTGAGTTTTCCAAATTCATGTGCGGAATTACATTTGAAATTTACCACGAGCTTTGCGGTGAAGGAAACATCGTGAGGAAACCTGCACAAACCTGCGAAGCAATTTAATGGTGCGTGTGAAGTTCCCAATCCGCACTGGGCCCGCGTGGGAACTATAGCCCAAGCCCTCTTGTTCTGAGAGGAGGCCTGTGCCCAGCAGTGGGACGTATATAGGCTGGGATGATGATGATGATTCCCCCGTGATCGGTATAAAATCTCGAAATCTCATCCGCTGGGTATAAAGTCATGAAATTTGGAATGCAACGACAATAAAGACCACGATGTAGTTTTTTGGAATTCCCTCAGGAATTTAGCAAAATCCCGTAATTTCAATTCAACTGCTGGTTCTCATGATTTACGCGTATGAAGCCGTATAAACACTAGTAATTAATAAAAACACAATATTTAAAATGAAGTAGGCGGCAAAAGTAGAAAGGACGGAGCCCCCAGCTGCCATCACCGCCCATGATGATGATGATGATGACTCACCAGTAGAGGCGGCGCTCCACCAGCGCGTAGGGCTGCTCGGCGGCGACGCGCGCGCCGCACGCCGCGCACTGGAAGCACTCAGGATGGTAGCGAAGCGCCCCGGCCGCCATCACCGGACCCGTGATCACCTGCAGTTCAAACAACCAACATTGGTACCTTAAGGTTCCCAGTATCAGATGTATGGTTGACAATCAGTACAGCCGGGGTTCGAAAACCAGTGAGACGTATGGCCTCATTGGGTGGCTTAGAGTGTTTTATACTTTCGTGATTTTTCACTCATGACTATTCAGCACACGGGACTTATCACGGAGATATTTATTGCTCGTTTTGTTAACGATAAGTCTCGGGTACTAAAATAATTTTGGACTTAGGCGGCCCCTAGACGATCAATTATATTGCGAAATTAGTTTAGTTTAGTTTATTTATTCATTCAATATAAGATAACATTATTGTACAATCTTATTGTAGGTCTGGCTGGGGGCCGCCGAGTGACCCAAGGGGTAAAAATACAGGTACAGTCAACATCATTAATATCTGCCACAGCGGAGCCTGCAAAAATATCTGACACGTCCTTCCGGCCCTAGAAATAGAGTCGTATCAGATATTTATGCACGCTTGTTGTGTCAGATATTGGTGCTGGTGACTGTACTTCGTCTTCACATTATTCCGAAATATTTCAGTGTTAGGCAGTAGCGGCGTTAGGGTAGGGCGCGTGGGGCGACCGCCCAGGGCGCCGGACTTAAAGCGGCGCCTGAAGCCTCTACCTTTTTTTTTTTTTTTTTTTTTTTTATTTATTGGGGAAAAAAACAGATACAGACACAATTAATAGCAATAGTACATTAAAGTAATGCGATAAGTATAGCCTACATCCTAAAACCATTCCCACTAAGACTTATTGGAAGATGTGGCAATGAATGTAACCTTCTAGAAAATTCCGAAAAGTTGGGGGCGCCGTGGCGATCTCGCCCAGAGCGCTGGAAGTGCTAAAACTGGCACTGGTGTTAGACGAAATCTGTCCTCTCAAGCAGAGAATCGTCGGCAGTCGGTTCAATCCCGACTCACCCTCAAACCTTTTCGAAATTAAGATGCTAAATTACATTTGTTTATCTTGTATAAACCTGGGCAGTCATTCAAGGAGGGCTGTACTGTACCGCCTTCTGGGGAGTCCATTTTAGACGGTTAATATTACAGTCTGTACAGCAGAGCAGGGCTGCTACGAAATTCGAAAATCGAAGTTCGTGTCGTTCGGTCCCTCTGACACTTATACTATGTACGAGAGCGAGAGGGACGGTACGATACGAACTTCGGAGTAGGCCCTCAGTGTCATACCTCAGCGCACTGATGGCAAGCGTAGCCAAACCGCGTCCAGTAGTCTCGCTCACAAAACAGAAGACCGTCGCGCTCCATGTACCACTTGGAAAGCGTGCAGTCGCAGGCCGAGCATCTGACAACAAACGGGCGAGGTTGCGGTTAATTTTCGCCCTGTATCTGCCGTCATACGGAAATAGGACGCAGCTGACATTTTCCGCTCCGAAATTAAGCTACATGCATATTAATCAGTAATAAAAGACGCATCTGAATGTACTCGGACGCAGATCATAATACAGACCCGGTAGAATATAGACCCGGATCCGGATCGTACGACGACAATCATGCACGATCTGACAATTCGTATACAGTTTACAAAGTGGGTGCGTACACGGAAAAAAAGGAATTCTTTGACCAATAAAAATAGGTATTCATAGTCTCAGGAATATTGCTTTAACCCAAGACAATATTCGTCTTCATCCAATACAATATGGCGTCCGGCTATATACGAAATATTATTGTCTTGACCAAGGGTATATTCTCTTAATCTGAGACATCCTTTTTTTCCACACATTGACATTTGACATTCTTTTATTCGCATAATTTTTGAAAATCATAATGTAATGCGTTTTTATTTTTGTTACTTACACGTATTTTTACAAGCTTTTATTTAGTTTCACCTGTCTCGTTGTCTGTCTGTCTGTCTAGTCAAATCTTGCAAGTTAAATTTGACCAACTTCCAATAGTCAGATTGACTTGAAATTTGGAATACTTATGTAAATCGCGTGACAATACAATAATCTAGTAGTGACAGATATGTAACTAGCTTTCACGTGGTAAGTATACATGAGATTTGTATTGGTTATATGGGCCAATTTGGCTATCATTCTTTCATAAGGGTATGAATTATCAGATCATGTATTATAGTCATACATTCCAGCTAATAATAACAGGACAAATGTTAATGGCACCTGCGTCATTATTACGAGTAACTATTATAAGTACATACACTTCTAACACATTTTTATTTTTACAATTTATCGCGATGCTTCTATTATACTGCATAGAAAAAAATCTATATAATAGAGTTGTAAATATGATTCTGAGTCAGCCATTCATTATCAAAGAATTCAATACCAAGTATTGCTAATAGGTATATAAAGCAATTAGATATAGGTATATGCCTAGTATATAGAGCAGGAGATGCTATGACCTATGGGCTATGATAATAGAGCACTGATAAGTAGAGAGATGAGATAATCATATTATGTGGATTTCAACATTATTGAAATTTATAATTAAATATTAGACTTCCTAATTAAAAAAAAAAAAAAAATTGTTACAAGTATAATTTCACAGGTAAAAATAGATCACTAAACCTTAATTTTCGCATAGATATCAGTTAAAGCTTATGCAAGGTTACATTATAAAGCAAGGCTGGCCAAACCCAGGCCTGCAATCCTCAAAATAGCTTACCATAGAATTTGAATTTGCCCACCAACACATTGCTTCGCCAGCCTTTCTTCTGTATTTATTTATAATTTATAATCTCTAAAACTAGTGGCCCTGCTCAACCTCGAATAAAAAATAAATTACCCATCTATAAATTCTTTTTTATAAGGCTCCATTACCTCATAGTGAAACAGTAACTGTCAAGCTGACCTAAATTGACAGACAGTCCAATGACTTCTACAGGAAGTAACAGACATGTATCATCTATAACTCTTTGAAACCCAGCCGAGTATAAGAAGAGACAATGGACTTTATGCAGTCTTGGATTTATAAATAGGCCGTATAGGCCACGGCCTAGGGGCGGCAGATTTCAAAAAATATTATTTTAGAAAGTTACATAAGGCGGCGGATATAGTGGCCTACACTCATAAAAATGTAATTCTCATATTCAAATGTAATTTACCAGCACAATCATATTGGCTAGGTTCGAAAGGGCTAAATTCTATTGGCCAGTTTTGTTCTAAGGTGTCATACCTACAAAAATATGAACAACAATTGGAAGTTTACCTAAAGCAGTCAGTGTGCCATTCCTGGTCCAGGGCAGAGATAGAGTCATCTTCCCCAATGTTGTTTAAACACCCGGCACAACTAGGGGATCCTGGAATGTTAAATCAAAATAATAATACAATACAATACAATGCCTAAATATATATATGTACACAACCTTGATGTTAAATCCATAAGGTGTATACATAATTTTGTAATTGGCTGTATCAATCTTGTTAGTTATAACAAAGTAAGAAAACCAGAAAAAGTCCAGATGAATGATGTTACCCTGAAACGCAAATCCTAACCAACTGGAGGTAAAGGCTTGGAACAGTGGCAACCATTCCTTGATCATAATTTATGATCCATTCATAAAAGTAGACCAAGAATGATTTTTCCAAGTTCCAACAGGATATAGAACTAGAGAATTTTAGATTCTTCGATGGGGCAAAGATGTGGGCACAAGCTATTTATTAAATATTAATAATAGGTATCTAAGTAATAAAAAAAAACTTTATTTGTAACGGCACTAATAAATGGTTCAATGAAAGTGCGTTCACTAAAAGGACAAAATTGGATTTAGATTTTAAGGAAAATAACATTTCAAACAAAGGTCTCGAGGATGGTATGCGTCAAGACCATGGGAGCCTTCAATAAATATTTTGAGCGAAACTAACACGGAAGTGTTACGACTTTAGAAACGTATCTGCCTGCATATGCATAATGTTGGGCTTAAATTAAGGCTTCTGGGGTCTGAATCAAGTAATTCAATCACAGTTTAGCGTCCTAAAGGTGAGGCAGGTAGCAAACAAAAGATAATTTACGACTTCAAACGAATTTCGCCCACACAAAAACATCAATGCCTATTCAACTTAAAAACTTAATGAAACTATAACTTTTAAACTGTCTGAAGGAAAAACTTATTCAAAAGAACTTACCTTTAGTACTCGATCCCTCCATTTCATTTCCAAAACACGCATTTATTGTAAAAACTTAAAAATTATGCGAACTTTGCCTGCACCCATGAATACTTTCAATGACGCAAATGTCAAGTTAGGGTTGCCATGTGCATGGAATCCAATAAGATTGCCAATCTTTTTATTTTAAGTTGAATTTTTACTTTTAAGTTAAAAGTTTTAACTAAGACCATGGTCTACATTTTCATAAACACCTGTGATAAGCACAAACAAACACACCTTCAAAAATCCGTAATTACTTTATTTTATTTTTGTACGTCTTTTTTGTATTTTTACTTATATCTTTTTTTGTGTTTTTTTTTTGTATAATTTCACTTTTACAGCGCATTGGTTTTCAATTTTACTGTAACATAATGCTGTAATTTTTAACTGACAAATAAAAATAAATAAAGTAAAAAGCCTGAGGGGCTACCACGAAATTTGAAGTTTGTATCGTATCCTCCCTCTCACTCTCGTTTTAAATAATATAAGCGCCAGCGGGATGGCAAGACACGAAGTTCGAATTTTGCACTTCGTAGAGGGCCAGCAGGGCTATACTACGAAACTCGAAGTTCGTGTCGTGCGGTCCCTCTCGCTCTCGTATTAAATAGTATAAGTGTCAGAGGGACTGCACGACACAAACTTCGAGTTTCGTAGTAGATGGGTGACCATGAACAGCGGTGATGGCTGATGGCTTTGCGGGATGACCCGCCAGTTTTTTTTCTTTACCCTACTAATATCATAAATGCAAAAGTAATTCTGCCTGCCTGTCTGTTATGTGTCACACTTAGGTAAACTGTAGAACTGATTCAGATGAAATTTGACATGAAGATAGTTTGAAACCCTAAGATGAACATAGAAAAGTTTTTATCGCGGAAGATTGGATAAGTAGTTCCCGAGGGATAGTGATAAACAAATTGTTTGCATATCGAAAATACAAACTGGGACATGGATGCACAGAAAAACCAGAAAAAGAGACCAGCGCTGGGAATCGAACCAAGGTCCTCAGCAATCCGTGCTGCGTGCTATAACCCCTACACCACCGCTGGACAGGAATCTAGACACGATTTTTCCTATGCATACATATCTCAGGTTGCTTATTTCTACTACGCTACTTATGCAGCATTTCGATATGGTTACTTTTATGGTTTTGGCTTTTATGGTGGTTGGTTTTATGGTTTTATGGTTATTTTTGATTTTCGATATGGTTTCACGGGATACCCGTAAAAGTAACAAATTTGGAGTTGAAATAAAAAATACAAAAATACTCCAAAAAACCAATCATAAATTGTTTGCAGACAGGGACGCGGGCAACAGTAGTATCTAATTTAAGGACTTTTTATTTCTTAAAAAAAACGTTGTCTTTCGTTACTTACTTGTTTAGGTACTTACTCAAAACGATTCACACAATCAGCGTCAGCTCTAGCCCTTAATCAAATTAGAGCGAGATAGTCTACACCGCTTCCGCGCCTTTCAAAAAGCTCCACCATAATTTTATTTTGCACTGGAAACTAGAAAGTGGCGCCCCTTGCCATCTGGCGCCTAGAGCGACTGCTCGTCTCGCTCTACCCAGCGCTGGCGCTGCATACAATAGGTATTGTAGGAATTAGGCTGTATACCGCTGGCAGGTGGTAAAAGTGACCACTTGGCAGGTTAGATTAACCTATGAAGGGATAGAATATAACTTTAAAACAGATTGACAGCGGTATACATGCCGGAGGGCAGATTGCTCCCGATAGCCTAAGCGGCTGGTGCCATTCTATGTAAATGTATTTATAAGTTCCACAATAAATCTAAATAATTGAAAAACAACGTTATTATTTAATAGTTTAAAGTCACGCGCGTTGATCATCAGTACCTAAGCTCTCACCAAGTTACAGTCCCCACAGTATCTATCATGTCACAAAAATAAAACGAAAAATAATTTAAACGCTCAAGATATTTTATTTACTTTTCAAGGTTTCACAAGTTTAGTGCTTCCTCTTGTACTTGTTCAACTTGACCTTAACACTCACTTTGACTTCTAACTTTTTCAACAACTCCGACAGTTCGCAATCTTCAGATTCAGAGCTGTCTTTTTCATCTGACGAGTCTTCTTCGGGGGCCTCAGTTGTGTCCTCTCCAGACTCATTAGAATCAGGGGCCTCAGTAGTTGTAGGGGCCTCAGTAGTTGTAGGAGTTTCGGTGGTAGTTGGGGCCTCAGTAGTCATAGGGTCCTCAGTGGTGGTGGGTGCTTCGGTTGTCTCTTCTTCTTCATCAAGGTTTTCGAAGTCGAGACCTGTGATCTGGGTCAACCAGCTGTGGAAGGGACCAGTTCGGATGAACCCTGAAACAATACATAACATGGTTAGGAGTAATTAAAAAACCGGCCAAGCCAAATCTTATCTATTAAGTTTTGATCTCCTTTACCTACTTACTTACCGACGCCTCACTGACGGACAGACAGACACAGCGAAAGTAAGGGTTCCATTTTTGTCATTCGAACTACATGGGACCTTAAACACATATGATGCGATTGAAATACCTTCTGTGAATGTGTACGGTCATGATTTTTAATTTGTAATCCATTTTGTAAAGAAATCTTTTGAATTATCAAACAAGATGGCAGATATTCGATCTTGAGTGGGTTCCCAAATTACAGACCTTGAATGTACAGCCACCTGCATTAATATCTCCCACAGCGGAGCGAGCAAAAATATCTGACGCGTCCTACCGACACTAGATATATTAGTCATATCAGATATTATGCACCCTTTGTTGTGTTAGATATTGGTGCAGGTGATTGTACCATCAGCCAAATATGTGGTCTACCACCCTTATGTTGATAATCGTTTGCATGTCATAAAACAATAATTCCAATAAACGTGTCTGTCAACTTGAAAGATCGACGTTAGCGACATATGGTACCATCAGCCAAAGAAGTAGTCTATCAATTTTCTAACAAGTTCCTATCAAATGAATATGTCGCTAAAGGCGAACTCTCAAGTTGACAGACACGTCTATTGGCATTCTTGTTTAATGACATTCAAACGATTATCAACTTTAGGGTAGACCACATATTTGGCTGATGGTACCTCCGTCCGCTTGACATTGCCTCTTAGCTCTAGATAGGTACGGTCAAGGAGTTTAAGTCAGTGGCCACCATGGAACCATTTCACAGTAAACGTCATAGTGACATCGCATTAATTAACAAGAAAAGTCGTCTTTTCCTTTGAAAAGGTTCCATGGTGGCATGTGAATTAAATTCCTTGACTGTACCCTCCTATATAAGTAGGGAAGTTAAGAGTTATAGCTCGTAGGCTGTTTTCTACAACTCGTCGACTATACGCGCCTATTTTACGTGATCCGTTACATACGCTATTGATACCAGCTCCTGGACTAAAGGAAGCCAGGCCAACTCCATGTTGTACATACCAGCAGGCAGTCCCGAGTGGCAGCCCCAGTCCCCGCCAGCCACGAACGAGGTCACCCCGATGAGGATCGGCACCCCTTCAGCGTCCACGTGCACCAACGGGCCGCCGCTATCACCCTAAGATGGAGTCATGATAATGTAGGTAGAACATCAGCACATCCTGATTCGCGAAGAACTGTATATTTGTATCACTGTGTTCTGGCAATAAATGACTTTGACTTTGACTTTTGACTTTGAATAATGTCCTTGACTGATGGCTTCTTAAGAGAGGCATAGGCTGTATTTCCGCTAGAAATGTGCGAGGATGTGTTGCCAGGAATGTGTTTTCATAAACCATTTTTAGGGTTCGGTACCCAAAGGGCGCAACGGAACCCTATTACTGAGGCTCCGCTGTCTGTCTGTCTGTCCGTCTGTCACAGGGCTCTATCTCTTGAGTCGTAATAGTTAGACACTTGAAATTTTCACAGATTATGTATTGCTGTGGCCGCTATAACAACAAACACTAAAAACAAACGTGATTGTTTTGCCTTTTTAGGTTCCGGAGCCAAAATGGCAAAAACGGAACCCTTATAGTTTCGCCATGTGTGTCTGTCTGTCCGTCCGCGGCTTTGCTCAGGGACTATCAATGCTAGAAAGCTGTAATTTTGCATGGATATTTTTTTTAGGGTACCTCCCATAGACGTAAAGTGTAGGTGATTTTATTTTTCTCATCTAACCCTATAGTGTGGGGTATCATTGGATAGGTCTTTCAAACCCATTAGGGGTTTGCTAAGACGATTTTTCGATTCAGTGATCTGTTTGCGAAATATTCAACTTTAAAGTGCAAATTTTCATTAAAATCGAGCGCCCCGCCCCCCCTCTATCTAAACTGGTGGATGGAAAAATTTGAAAATATTCAGGATGGTAGTAAGTATATCAAACTTTCAAGGAAAACTATAACGGTCAAGTTTGCTTGAGAATTATTAGTAGTTTATGAGTAAATAGCAGCCTAAGGTATAAAATATACCTAAACTTGGAAGATTCCGTTTAAAATACGAAATCCTTAGAAAAATATTACTTAATTTTTTCGTAATGGCTACGGAACCCTATTTTGGGCGTGTCCGACACGCTCTTGGCCGGTTTTCTATTTTAATCCGACAAAATCTTAAAATTTTAAATGCGATAGTTTGTAGGTAAGTCTGTTTGTTTGTTATTTCATCAATTGTAAACCATGGAACCGATTTAGATGAAATTCGGTAAACGATAGTTTGCGTCCCGGGGAAGGACATAGGATATTTTTTATCCCGGAAAATTGCATAGTTGTCGAGGGATAGCAATAAAAGAATTTTACACGGACGGAGTCGGGGGTAACTAGTTCTTATTTGTCTTAACCTGGCAGGTGGACTGGCTGGTGACGTTGTAGAACTGCGCGCAGATGGCGTTGTCCGTGATGATGGAGCCGAAGGTCCGGAAGCAGGTGGGGTTGGCCACGCCGCGCAGGTACACCCAGTTCAGGGTCTCCGGAGTCGCGCCTGGAACGTTACAGCGTTTTTAGGGTTCCGTAGTCAACTAGGAACCCTTATAGTTTCGCCATGTCTGTCCGTCTGTCTGTCTGTTCGTCCGCGGCTAAGCTCAGAGACCGTTAGTACTAGAAAGCTGTAATTTGGCATGAATATACATATCAGTCACGCCGACAAAGTGGTAAAAAAAAAAACATTTTTGGGGTACCTCCCATAGACGTAAAGTGGGGGTGATTTTTTTTCTCGACTAACTATATAGTGCATGTGGGGTATCGTTGGATAGATCTTTTAAGACCATTGGGAGCCACAGACCTTCGGCCATAGACCCCACGCGGGTCCAGTGCAACCCCCTATGATAACGGGGTGACAGGTGTGTGTTTCCTCGCCTTAAAGGTCATGATAAATTTCAAACCCCGACCCCTTTCCCCCCAAAAGGGGGCTATGGTAATTCGTGACTCATTCCAGTCTATATACGTCCCACTGGTTGGCACATGGCAGGCCTTCTCTCAGAAGGTTTCCTCACGATGTGTTCCTTCACCGTAAAGATCGTGGTTTTCAAATACGAATTTCGAAAAACTCAGAGGTGCGAGCTGGGGTTTAAACCCACGATCCTCTGCTTAAGAGGTGATAGGTCAAGTCAAACCACTAGGCCACCACGACTTATTTTAATTTGTGATTAAGAGAACAAAATAATACTTACTTAAGGGGCTGTTTCACCATCCATTGATTAGTGTTAACTGGCGGTTAGGTGTGATGCCGTCTCTATTTGTTTTGTTCGAATAGACGGAGACGGCATCACATTTAACCGTCGGTTAACGCTAATCAATGGATGATGAAACAGTCCCTAAGTGTGACAACCTGACGGGGTTTACCGGTGACCCCCTTAAAACCTCCAAGTCTCTTTATTTACGCCCAAACTAAGTACCTATACTCAAACTAAGAATGCCAAAGATGCCTCACCCAAAGTCCAAGTGCGTCCAAACCCGCTGGCAATGACGGTCTGGCCGTCGTAGTTCCTGAACGAGTCGGCCGACGACTGGAGACGAATGGGTTGCACCAAATCTATATAATAATAATAATAATAATTTATTTCAAAAAACATCGTTACAATAGAACTCCACTCCGTAAATTATTTAAATATTTAGGTATTCAAACCTGTGGCTTAGGATAAGCAGCATTAGGTCTAGATTTGGATGTTAGTTACAAATCAGATTACAGAACAATGATTAAGTATTATAACTAATAGTGTTTGTGTGTGTGCGTGCGTGATTTCATGTATATAGACAACGTATTCACCGTGTTTTATCGCTCTCGTAAGGCCATGGACTGGAGTCCACGCACGGCCAGATTTAGGGGAGGGCAACCGGGGCTACGGCCCCGGGGCCTCCACAAAAGGGGGCCCCCACAATAGAAACTTCGGTTTTTTTTTTCAAATCCCGACGAGTAAACACGTAAACAACTTTTTTTGATATTTTTTGCTGTTTTACCTTTACATTTAACTATACGTATAGTAATTTATACAAACTTAATTATACTGTTCATTTTATTTGGAAAATAGTTTGTTTAAATCTGGCCCTGAGTCCACGGTTCAGTTAGAGGGCCAAATATACCTATGTATTCGTATACAATCGACCTCAAAGTTAGTGGCATAAAGTATATTTTTTACATTTTGGTCAAGTACTTACATATATTTATGACCTCGACTCTGTCTGTGTACCGAAGATTTGGTTTAGGCACCTATGAGTATTTATCAAATATCTAAGTCAACATAATGGTAGCATGGCTATATTTACTTGGACGTATATAATATGTACGATATAATTATGTATGTATTCGTAGATGTATTTCTGTTACGTTTAAATTTTCTGATCTACTTTTGGTGCACCTTCCTTCTTTCTGTAAAAAAGATTGCCTGGAAGAGATCGCTCTTAAGCGATAAGGCCGCCTATTGCTCACCTTGTAATTTTTTCTCTGTGTATCCGTTTTCTGTATCGCTTACTATGTCTGGTGTACAATAAAGAGTCTTTGTATTGTATTGTATTGTAAGTATAGGTAACCAATCAGACTCACGGTTGAAGGTGATAGGCTGTCGTAGCTCGACGATGGCGATGTCGTTCGGCTGCACGAGGCCGGGCAGGTTGTCGTTGTAGGTGGGGTGGTTGAACCACACCGTCGACTCCGAGATGTAGTCCGGCCGCGTCAGGTGCGTCACGCCGGCGCGGATCACCAGCGTCACGCGGCTGCATTAGTACATTACTGTAGAGGCCGGGAAGTAGGGGGTTGCCGGCCAAGCAGATATAGAGCGTAGCGAGGCCGGATAGGGATGCGAGGCCGGCCACCCCAGGTTCCGGCCGAGGCCTGTATAGTGCTTTTCTCAAACATTACATGAAATAAAATAAAAAAAAAAACAAGAAATGAAGCTGGCGGGACGCTAGTCTGGTCGCCCTGTTGTGTACGCGCGTGTCGCGCTGGCTGCTGGCGGTGCTGCTGTGCGTGCTGCGGTGTTGCTGGGCGTGGGCCGCGTGCGTGTTCAAACAAAAGACGGTCGCATTGCCGACCAGCGGCCTGCAAAGTTGTATGAAATCTCTTTGCAGGCCGGTAGAGTGACCGCGCGCAGGCAGCTAAGCCGCAGCGCCTGCAGCGCGATACTTCTCAGCCTATTATTTGTAACACAACGTCAATATTTCATGACATGTTTGAGAAAAATAATAAATTGTCGTTCATTTGGAGTTGTAAAGCCGCGAACTGGACGCCCAGCGGGCAGCGCGGGACCGCTCCACTTCAAAGTGTCTTTTCTATTCATTGCGTCTGGTGCTAGGTAACCACTGTGCGGCGAGCGTCTCGGACGCGCAATGAACAGGCAACGTCTCGCCGCGCCGCCGCCCGCCCCACTGCCCGCTGTCACAAACAGATAGGTAGGTACAGAATCAATCTACATACAAAGTGCGCTCAAGCAACGCACACATAGACACTGCTCACGGACACGATATCTCGGACCGGTTGGGACCAGTGCGAGCGCGAGTGCCATCCGCTTGAGACACGCGTCTGTAAACTTTTTTGTGCAATAATGGCGCAACAAAAAAAAGTTATTATAACTGTTCAGTGGACGGTTGTTTAAATTCAACATTAAAGCATTAAAATTAAAATACTTTATTTATAATTCATTTATATTTCCATTCTTCTCATTTCATTCTCAACAATAAATCAAACAACTAGATACGTTAGTTGACAACCCTAGAGCGACCGCCGAGCGTAGGTATGAAAAGTGAAGTAAGTACATAGATGTGATTGACTTCTGTCTGACCCTATCTGTTTTGTGCCGCTGGTATCCAGTAATCCAGCCACTCACTACTACACATAACCGGTCGTGCGGCGAGTGTTATTTCTCTAATCATTGCGTGTGCAGCCAGGTAAGTGCGGCGAGCGTGTTCTCTGTTCATTGCGTATACTGCCAGGCAACCGCTGTGCCGCGAGCGTCTCGGCCACGCAATGAACAGTGAACACGCTGACCGCTCGACGCCGGACGCATTCTGCTGCCCGGTCATCCACCAACACTACTACGCAAGACGACGCGGCGAGTGTGTACCCTGTTCATTGTGTGTACTGTCCAGTTAACCACTGTTTGACAAACGTCTCGGCTGTGCAATAAACCGGGAAAACACTCGCTGCCTGCCGGCGCCCAGCCTGGGGCTACTACAAAATTCGAAAATCGAAGTTCGTATCGTACCATCCCTCTCACTCCCGTATTGAATAATATTAGCGTCAATGGAACGGCAAGATACGAAATTCCGATTTTGCACGTAGTATAGGGCAAGTTTGCGGCCTAAGAGGATTCCAAGGGTTGTTAATGGGATGTGAACTCACAGCGCAGTGCAGTGGGCGGCGGTGAGCACCCATCCGCGGTGCACGACGGAGCCCCCGCAGGAGCTGACGTCGCCGGCCGCGTTCACCATGCGCAGCGCCACCTGGTGCGGGTGCTGCCCGGGGTACGCCTCCCAGCCCGACAAGATGCGCGAGCTAGACGGGTCTACAACATGTTCATCACCATAAAGCTCTTCTTAGTATCCATTACATCGTATTAGTAAACTGAGTATTATGCGGTTGAAGGCACAATACAATGTTTAATACAATGGCTTCGTTCGAAAAGTTGAAAAAGGACTGTGCGGTGAGCACGTAAGAGGCCCTGCCGCGAGCGAATTCGCTAAAAATGGCCGCGCCACACGAATTTTTAATGGCGAATCCTACTACTATATGCGGTTGCCATTCCATTCCTGACAGTTCCTATTTACGGTCATGGCATGATACGGTGTAGAGGGTAGAGACCTTTACGACCTATGTACTAGCGTTTTTGTCGGCGGTTTCTCAGATGCCCAAGGGCTCAGTCATACCGCTGCCGTGACGCCGCGTTCACGCGACGCCATCGCGGGTGCACGCAGGCGGCGAATAATCACGAAGACTTGGCAGCGTGCTCGTCGGTGCATGTTGCTCTGCTGAGAAATCGTCGCTAAAAACGCTAGACTGCACAGGCTCAGGGCCTCTGCTAAGTCGCGCGGGTACACGACTTGACGCCTGCGTGCTGTTGCTGCTCGATTAGATGACATGAAACAAGCACGACGCGCCAAGCCATAAGGGCGGTATAAACCAATCATCACACAGACACCAGTGGCGTAGTGCTGTATCATCATTCATCAGACAATCCTGAGCTGAGAGAGAAGCGGTGAGTGAGGCGAGTTGTATTGAAGACATATATAACTACCTTCAATACAAACAACCCCTCTGAGTTCATCCACTTTTGTCACCACTGACGTCAGTGACGTCATTTAAAAAAATTTAGGCAACCCGGTGGGAACCGAATTGATGACGTCATGCCACTAACGCACACATACACAATCACAAAATTTCGACACCGCGTTCCTACCTGCTTCCACTTCTGCCTGGATGACATTTTCGATGTAATCCACCGGCACATACTCCGGCTGTGCGGGCAACGCCAGTACCTGCAAGGTTCCAGACGTGGTGAAGGTAGCTGAAGACACTACAAGGTTCGTATTCGCTGTCATACAATAACCGATTTAGGCTGCCTTGTCCGAGAGGACGGAGCGGAGCGAGATAGCGGAGCGGTGCGAGGTGGTAATGCGGTGGTATGATTTGCACACTGATTTTCCATTCGCGTGTTTCTCTTCTTCGCTCCATGGCGTCGCTGGTTTTGTCTAAATTTTTGACCTAGTTACCAACTCCCCGTCCACTAGCGACGAGCGGAGATTTTATGCAATTCTATTGGCGGATTTTTATCTCGCCAACCACTCCGCTGCCTCGCTCAGCTCCAGTGGCAAGGCAGCCTTATGGCCAGGCCCAGTTCGTAAATTGAAAATGGATCCCCCTGAACAACAGCGCTGCGGCTTGCTGCAGGCTATGCTGAGTTGGGCCAATTTAACCTGTTCGGCACTAAAGTTGTACTATCTATTCTGTGACTGAAGTATCTATAATAAGTATAATAGACGGAAGCAATTTGTTTGTCTTTATTATTATTTTGCGTTATTTTTGTTCGCGTGTAGGTACTTATGTTCAATTTGTGTGAGCAATGCTAAATTGCGACAAACTGAATTTTGTTTATTTTATTTATATCTTCCACTTTTCGGGAAGATTAAAAGGTGAAATGAGCTCTGATCTCTCCTCGTTAAAACTAAATCCTGGATCCGGGCCTACGTCAGCTAGACATGTTTGATATGTGATAAGATAACGGTCAAACATTCTTTTAAAGTTAAAGCGCTTTTCAAAAATCAACATACCCACCTAATCCATCAAAACTCACTGAGGACGGACGTCCAAAATCCAGATTGGTTTTTTGGAATCTTTTTGTATTTTTTATTTCAATTCCAAATTTTTTACTTTTACGGTCATCCCGTAAAACCTAAATTGAAAATACAAACTGAAATATAGATGCACAGAAAAACCACTGCTGGTCAACGGTACAGACACGAATTTCCCCTATGCACCTCATATCTCAGCCTGTTTGCTTCTTATTTAGCCACTTAAGCAGTGACGCTAGCGACATCTATACCGTAGCCCTCATCGAAATACTTTCGGCACTCCATTACCAACCGCTCACCCGGACAAGAGATGTCGTTACTAAGCAATCAAATTAAGATTGTTTTTTTGGAATCTTTTTGTGTCCAAAATCCATGCAAAACGCAGGAGAAATAATGACTAAAAGCTTTACTAAAAGACAAGTAGGTCTATATGCCCCTCCCCCAATGACATTTACGGACCTTCTGATGCTATACTGGTAGTATAGTTACGCCGTTTTTTGAACTGCGAAAGTCGTTAAAGTATTTTTTTACCCGACTGCCCCAAGGAAGGCTTATTCCTCACCTGGCTTAAGCCCAAAGCGACGAAAAACACCGTGTTCCAGAACATCTTGACGCTCACTGATTTTCAGCTTACGTATACCGCAATCTGTTAATCTCTATCAGTAAACGGTAGCCATTGAATTAACAAATAAATCACTGCTAAACCCTTGATAAGTGCGACAGGTGAGAGATATCACTTGATTAATATTTAATACTTCACAATTACACGTAATTTTGATAAGACAATAATGCTCGATTGGGTTCTTTGTCCTTTCCTTATCAAGATACAATAAAAACAACGTGCCCCTGACAAATTCTCACACACATGACAAAATGTGTCACACACAGGACAAATGTGTCACACACAGTGAACTATAATGAATAGGATTCCCTTGCAATGCAATGCGGTGTGACCGTGACTGTCTGTGAAAAAAGAGGAACCTTAAAAAAAACAGAACACTAAAATAATACCTTAAGATAAGAGAGAGAAAATACGAACTGAAATACAAGATGCTTAGAAAAACCAGAAAAATAAGACCAGCGCTGGGAATCGAACCCAGGTCCTCGGCATTCCGTGCCACGTGCTATACCGCTACACCACCACTGGACCTTTTAGGACCTGAGTTCGAATTCCAGCGCTGGTCTTATTTTTCTGGTTTTTCTATGCATCTGTATTTCAGTTTGTATTTTCGATATGGGT
The DNA here is from genome assembly GCF_025370935.1 of Choristoneura fumiferana. Classification (NCBI taxonomy): domain Eukaryota; kingdom Metazoa; phylum Arthropoda; class Insecta; order Lepidoptera; family Tortricidae; genus Choristoneura; species Choristoneura fumiferana. The sequence goes on from NC_133480.1 coordinate 2,515,029, forward strand.
TTTACGGGATGACCGTAAAAGTAACAAAAAATTTGGAATTGAAATAAAAAATACAAAAAGATTCCAAAAAACCAACCTTATAAGAGAGAGATGAAATAGAGCAGCAATATTTTTCAGGCGTGTTGAATATACGCTGTTGTAATTGTAGTTTTTCAACTTGATCAATTCCAGCACGGGACCACCGCAAAATGTTATAGAATTTTGGAAATAAAAATACAAAAAGATTCAAAAAACCCCAGCAAATAGATAGCAGCCATATTTGCTTCGCGTGTTGAATTTATTTTCTTTCATATGTATTTATTTTACAATGTAATTATGTTAGAGACATCTATTGGTGGATGGCTGAACTTTTTTGGCAATTAGTAAAGGGGCTCCGAGACGGGCCATATTTTCACTGCAATTTGTGGCCGGCAACTATTGGTGTCCCTCTCTTACTCACATGTTAGACAGGGACACCAATAGTTGCCGGCCACATATTGCAGTGAAAATATGGCCCGTCTAGTAGCCCCTTAAAAGTTGCATGTGCAATATTTATCCGTTGAGCGGTTTGCTTTTTATATGCGCCTCATGGTTGCTCACTGATATAAATTATGTATTGTTATAAGATCTCATTAACCCCTCGCATGCTGAGACACGAATCCATGTCAAATTTAAGGCTATCTTGTAGTATATTTTTTCAAATCAGCAGAATACTCTTAAAACAGATGAGACTAAAATACTGTACTTTTTTTAGTTTCCGCATACGAGGGGTTAAGTGAAATGAACAATTTCTTTTGAGAAATAAATTTCTATAAAAATAATTGAAAGAAAATTCACGTATATGGCGTCGCAACAGTATTGTTTGGAAATATTTATTACTCTTTAATCTATCTACTCCTTTAAATGGGAATCTACGCCCATCTGTTAAAGGTTAAACATAGGGACAGTAAATAAAAATGCAAAATAATAGTCTATATATTTATAAAACACTCAGTGCAACAACACGCGGCCGCGGCCGCCGCCTCTACGACGTATCACATCTATTTGTTACATTCACTACGCGCTCGCCTGTCGGCTGAACCTGCGTTTAGCGCCATCTAACAGGGGAATCAGGCAGTTAATGGACACTTTATACTTCGCTGTGCGTGGAGGGCTGCCGTCATAGCTGACCGAGGGGTATTCCCAGTTGTCAGCACTACAGCTAAACCATATTTCCTTCAAAATATATCGAAGATTTCACAACAGCATAAAAGCGACTCCGGCCAATCTTATCATGCACCCCTTCGGGTATTTTAGTTGTCCACACGTTTTTGTTAGCACTGCTAACTGCTCGGATATATTTCCCACTCGCAGTACGACTTACTGGGATTTTTTTCCCACTTGCCAGCAGTATTAATACTGCGATTTTTTTCTCACTTGTTCGCAGTGCCAACTACTGGGATTTTTCCCACTTGTCCGCAGTGCGAACAATCCAGACAAAAATCCCAATAGTCTTAATTTTTGATGGACTTGCCGAAAATTTGGTCCGTGTACCTACTGGGATTTTTTGTCCACAGTCCGAACTGGGAAATAAATTCCCAGTAGATCGCAGTGCGAACAAAATTGCAGACAAATGGGATCACCCAAATGAGTGCGAGATTGTAAGGAGTTGCTTTTATTTTATTATAATTTTTTCGGCTCTCTAGAAAGCTTGGTTTAGATCAGGGAAGGGGAAACTGCGGCCCGCGGGCCATCTCCGGCCCGCGAAGGCTTGAAATCCGGCCCGCGACCATCAAACAAAAATCAAGAGATTTCGTATTGTTACAAAATTTCATTCTCATTGGCAATGGCCAAATTAGTTTCAGAAAATACATATAAATATTTTTATTTCAGTAAATAACATAGCCAAAAATGCAACAACTTGGCCCGCCATATATTTCGTTAGTATATATTGGCACGCAAGGTAAAAGTTTCCCCATCCCTGGTTTAGATGCAGACAGCCACGCCTTTAGTTTTTTTTTTTTGCACAACGAAATAAAAAGCTCCCGTCTGCGCTAAACGTAGGACGCCAGAATAACAAAGTCACTGCGGATTTAACAAAATTTAATTAACTGGTTCCAGTAGTATTGAAACAAGGGGCAACTGATACCACAAGGCGAAGATGACAGCTTTATACGCAGATTACTAATAACTATTCTATTATAACATAAAATTACTAATTACCATTTTTTAACATGTTAAATCGCAGTGACTCGATTTAAACACGAACATATTTTTCCCGCTAGCCACACAGAGACGCCCACCAGTTAGTTAAAAGAAATTTAACCCTATACCTAAGCAAATACAGTCTATATTCAAAGAACACCCGCAGCCAAGACAGCATAGCAAGTAGAAAAAAAACAATGGTCTCTGGGTTGCTAGCCGAAAATTTTGAATCAATAATAATTTCAACTATTCTAACACTGGTAACACCGTTGTACTGTCATCACAAAAAGTTATTTTGATAACTTTCGTTTGCACTTGTTTTGACAGAGATTCTGACCAGAAATTGTAATTAGGCCTAGCATATTAAATACATACATGTGTAATTAAATGTCTAGAATATAAAAACGATATACACAATACATCGAATCGTACACAGACGCGATGACTTAGCTAACCGTTCGTTCGCTAACTTTGTGACGTTGTTTGCGTGAACATTCACGTAGGGTCAGTTATTTGGAAGATGTTGGATGTACAGTCAGCAGCTGAAGTGGGTGAGTGGTTACGGTACGGTGCTCAAAATGATCTACACACGACTTTACTGCCAAGGTAATAAGGTAGATCATTTGAGCACCACAACTGCTCATCTACTTCTGCTACTGACTGAACCACCGCTACACATTTTTACATTAAAACATTATAATATTTGAAAAACAGTTCGATGTATTGTGTGCGCTCGTGAGTTACAATATTGTTTTATATTTATACACTATGGAACGACGAAATCATAAGCTCTGTTCACTTACATCATAGGCTATAGAAGACGTTCGAAGTATTTGGCTATGAGGAAGTACCACGTAGACAAACGGAAAGTTCTAGAAAAAATCATCATTGGCTAAATTAGCAATAAATAAGACTTAAGGCTTGTCTCAGCAGTCTGTGACAAGTTCCTGATATATGTATGACGAATGTTTTGGCGTCTCTTTTTATTCCAACAAAACTGACAGAGACGGCATCACAAATAAATGTCACATATCCGGGACTTATCAGAGTGGTGGAAAAACTCGTTAGTGAAACCAGTTTTCAACTTTATCGCTAGAACAATAACACTCAAATTACATTGACTCGAAAGTGTTACTTGGACTCTTAGCTAAGTCCCGCGGTTTAAATAAAGTAACATTTTAGATACTCTTAAATATCATAGAATTTTGTAATAAGGTGGAGAACGAATTTCAAAATGAGATTGTTTTTAGCGAAATTTTTAATCACCATGTATAATCTCAAAGTTTCTGGCAGATCTTGACAAATTTTCTATTCGAAATTTTAAAGCTACCATAACAAACAATTTATCAATTTAAAATAAAAAATCATTTGTAAAGTATTAACAATTCAGAGCAAAATAACAAACATCACGAATGGTGTAATTTAATAAGTAAAACATTCCCGAAACCCGCAAATCAACCGCTAGATGTCACCACTAGCACACGAAGCAACTAGCGCCGCTCGCGGAAAAAAGCGGCACTATTGTACGAAGCAGTGACAGTCAAATAATGAAGCTTGCTACAGCAAAGAGTAATTAGAAAACCACCCAACTGAATAAGAAGAACAGGATATACTTATAATATGACGCGAGTTTTCTACAAGATGTTAATTAAACAACTGAAAACTTCAAAGTACCTAGTTTGTGCAGAATAAATAAATATCATGGGACACTTGACACCAATGAGGGCTATCGTTTTTTGTCTCACTAGATGGCGCACTGTTGCGTGAGGTTTTTAAGTATGGCTTTCAAAGTGTTATTACGGGCGTGAAAACAAAGTTTAGATTAAAATCATATTTAATACACCTTAAAACCGTACCATAAAAATATCGAGCATGCCACTGTGATGCATAGTCGCCGTTTTGTTCGGAAAAAAGGGAGGACAAAGGTTTCTGAAAGACAAAACTGTCTCAAAACACAGACATTCGTTGCCCCGGAACGCATATTTGCCATAATTAATTTCAGGTAATGCAAAATATTCGCAAAATTATTCTAATCATAAATAAACCAGCGTAGCTCACCCAAAAACTATGAGATTTGACATTTCGGAGACCTCACGCTACACTAGCGCCTCTAGCGGCGAATTCATACGCGATAGCCCTCATTGACCTAGTCCCAAACTAAGCAAAGCTTGTACTATGGATACTAGGCAACTGATAAACATACGTATATAAATAAATACATATTAAACATCCAAGACCCGAGAACAAACATTCGTAATATTATACAAAGATCTGCCCCGGTCGGGAATCAAACCCGGGACCTCAAGCTTCGTAGTCAGGGTCTCTAACCACTTGGCCATCCGGTCGTCTAAAGAAAGAAAAAGAAACAAAAGTAGAATCGATTACACGATAGGTATATACAGATTGTGTGTTTTTCAATCCCTTTAATACTGTGCACAGTCTACAAGTTACGAATTTGGCATATCGTCACTACTTTAAACAAAAAACTCCTACCTCAAAATGGATAGTTTTTTGCGAGTGAACTTTATAAACATTACGTTAAGGTTCAATTTTGTTGACATATTGATTTTAGATACGAGATTTTTTCAAAGTAGTGACGATATTGCCACTTAAATGTTTCAGTGAGGTTGCATACTGTTTTAGATAATTTAATACTACGGTGAAACGCCACTGACAAGAGCCGAGTGTAGAGTTAGAAGTTAAGTAGAATCACTGACTTAGCTTAACATATGAATGAATACTTATAAATTATTAATGTATTAGAAAATAAATACAATAATCTAACTATAAAAAAAAAAAACATAAGTAGTTGGAGTGTCTGAGGTTTTCAGTACCTAAATTAATTAACATCTTGTATTCTTGTATACAGACAAACGTTTTACGTCAAAACTGTGAGAGCCATAAAGATTTGATCTCATTTGATGCCTACTATTATTGTAGTAAGTTCTTATACTTATGAACAAAAACTTGATCAAAAATATATGAACACGACTATCGTTAACGGCGTAGAAGTGTGTCCAGATATTTTTGGTTAAATTTTTGCCACATCAATTATGTTAAATTGGTATATAAAAAGCAACTGGTTTAAGTACCAAGTGGTCTAAGAAGCAACTGGCCCTTTACTACGAAGTGCAAAATTCGAACTTCGTATCTTGATGCCCCGCTGACGCTTATACTATTTATAACGAGAGTGAGAGGGACGGTACGATACGAACTTCGATTTTCGAATTTCGTAGTAGCCCCACTGGTCTAGCAAGTGGTCTAAGAAGCAATTGGTCTTAACCTATTTGTGTCAGACACTTGAAAAAACCCCCCTCCCCCGCCCCCTCGCCCTCTTGTTCTGAGAGGAGGCCTGTGCCCAGCAGTGGGACGTATATAGGCTGGGATGACTTGAAAAAATACAGGTTAGGTCGGAGATGCGTCAAAACGCTAAGAGCCTCAGCCACGCGGAGTAGGAGCTCCGCGACTGAGCTCCGTCTGAGCACAGAATATATAATAGTACTGACGTACAGAATGGCCACGCTCCGCCCCGCACCGGTTCGAGTTACCCCACCCCTCAAGCGCAGATTGCAGGAAAACCGCAGGAAAGCAGTCGGGTGCGCGACGCGATGTATGTCGGCCGCACGGCACTAAGTTCGGGAGCAATCATTTTGCGAAATGGCAACGTGACCCTACCTACTTCCTTTTTCTAAATAAATAATGATTTCTGAAATTATCGCGATTAATACATGAAATACTACCGACCGAATAATTCGTTTAAGTTTGTAGCCGTAATGTATTTATTGTAATTGAAAATAATAATGCTTAAATACACAGACAGACACATTTTAAGTAGGTTTAAATAAATAAATAAGATTAACGATTACATTTATTTACACTATCTAATCCATACCTACATATAAGTACCTTTAAATGTCATTGGTAGCACTTATTAGGGTTTTGCGATAGTACGCGTGTACAGACATCGTCGTGCCTATGTAGATTCAAGAACGCGTATTTTGTACGGCGTGGCCGCCATGTGATCCGAGTCAAAGTATTTTAGACTTCTTGCTACTTAGACCAGATGCTACATAGATCAATTGCTTCTTAGACCGGTTGCTACTTAGACGAATTGTTAATTTGCTACTTAGACCAGCTGCTTTTTAAAGGGTGATACAACCCGTCCATCTCTTTGGTAGTTAAAACAAATCCAACAATAATTTCAATATAAACACTACCCCTCTTACCGTCACTGCTTAATACTTAATTATTACTATAATTATACACCTATAACCATGAAGACACGAAAGTTACGCCACATTCACGACCTTATGCCGCGACAATACAGACTATAGCAGCGTAATTAAGTCAACACCTAGCAAGCTACTCTAAAATACGAAATACAAATTTTTAGAATGCTTTCGATTATCAGTTTAAATGCAAAATTTGTGAATGATTCGGTTTTTTTAATCGAAATATTGAGATTGGCAACACTGTACAGTCAAGGAAACTGAATCGCGCACCAGGGTGGGGCCTTTTCATAATAAATTTTCCTACGATTTCTTTGACAGACGTATGGAACGTCGATATGACATCAGTAGCACAACGGTACCACAATGATTCGCGATTCGGTTTCTTTGGCTGTACCATCGAAGACATACCTAAGTGACGGTTAAAGAGGAACTAAGAGAAAATGACTTCTATCTTTATTTGCCATTATAAGTCTAAGACGATCCTACTTGTTTCGGTTCCTTCGGAAGACCTTCATCAGGGATGAGAGAGATAACGAAATCATTTTTTTTTTGCTTACTTTAATAGCATTATTTCGTATGGCCTTATTTTATGGGGATCTGCTGCAAACATGGAGTCAATTTTTATCTTACAAAAGAGAGCAATTAGAGCAATTTATAATTTGAAGACGCGTGAATCTTTAAGATGTTTTTTTAAGGAAACAGGTATCCTAACCCTGCCGTCGCTTTATGTTTTTAAAATAATCATGTATGTTAGGAAGAACATAATATGTGATTTTCCCACTAACGTCGATAAGCCAAAGACTACTAGAAACACAGGGAAGCTTAAAGTTCCATCTTACAGACTGGCTAAAACCAAAAAGTCAATTCTGGGAAATTGCTACGTTTTTTTAATAAAATTCCAAAAAATATTACAAATGAAACGGATACAAAATTCAGATCTATTGTCAAGAAGAAGAGGCGTGTTATAAACTTAATGATTAAACATCATGGGCAGGGATATTTGGAAATAATTCCGACACGCACTAGCGATCCCTTCAAATAGCGAACCTACTGTGTTAAAAATAAAGTTGTGTTAAATACTTGTGATGTATATATATCATTTAATAATATTGTACATCTGTTTAAAAAAAAGATACCTCGTTGAGTTTCTTGCCGGATTCTTCTCAACTCAACAGAGGTTTTTCCGAACCGGTGGTAGTTTTTTTTTGACATTCATAAGTGCTTGTTATAGCCTATATTTAATAAAGATATTTTGACTTTGACTGAACCCCTGCTGGGACGTTAAGCGACCCCACAAGTTGTGGTCCATAACGTCTCTGCCAGACCCCACTCCCCTCTGACTCTACACCGTGCGACGAGCACGACGGGTTTTCTGTCTCAGTCAGTTAAGGACGTCTTCGCATGTGTGCCACTTTTTTGTCACTAACACCCCATCTCAGTGCACCCAACCCTGTACTGGTGCAGCCAAAATTACAAACATCAATTATTATTTATTAAACAAGAAACGACAATTGTCAAAAAGTAGATTAGCATTTAACCCTATGACTGCCACGGTCGGCAAAACGCGACAGCTGAAAATCGTGCCATAGGCGCTATGTCGGCATTACGTGCCGCCTATGGAGCGATTTTCCGAAATTTTTTTTTTGGTCGTCTGTGGCCGACCGTGGCGTTCAAAAGGTTAAGCTGCCGAAAAGACATGAATTATTACACTTGTGTTATGTTATACTGTTGAATACAAAGATATCGATAGGGCGAAAGTTACAAAGATATGTATACACGACCTTAATGTGAAGTCGTGTATAAATATTTTTGTAACTTTGGCCGTGTCGAAATTTATGTAGTTGACCGTACAGGTGACACATCGAGACTGGTCTCGTGATTAAACCAGAAAATAAAATTCTAAATTTCAAATACGCAATTAGTGCGAAGTCACATCTGGTTTTCGTAAGCACCATCAAAATTAGTTTAGCCCTGTATGCGACGTCCTAGTATCCATTCTAACACTAAACCATACTATGATTCTATATCCATATGACTTTTGGGGTTTACAATATCGAAAACATTTTCACAGATAAATCGCTTCACCGAATTTTAATTTCATAAAAATTCGAGTTTCTGCTAAGCCCGTTAACAATCGAAATGCTGAAAAATCAAACTTAACCTACATGATTAAAAATTTATAAGCATCTACGGGATATATTATTCAGTTAAACATAATTCGGTGAAGTGACAACTATTGCAAAAAGATTTTCGGTGAAAAAATAATACCCCGTATGGAGTAAGGAGGCGAGATATAGGCCAATATTACATTATATTACTTAAAATTCTATTAAAAGTGACATTTATATTTCTTCACGAAGCCTTGCCAATCGAACTTATAATTCGTCAATCACTTTTTAAACGATAAATTATAGTAGATATAAAATTACTAAATCTCTATATTACTTCCTTGGCAAACTTTAGCTACCACGTAACATATCTTTGGTGCCAAGACCAGTGATCTACAACACAATGAGGGCTTCTTTAAAGCCGAGTTTAGACTTGCAACAAAAATCGTGCAAATCGTATAACATTGCGAGCCCGTAAAGCCAACGAGTTTGTAGTGGCCAATCGAGCGCCGCAATGTAATGCAATTTGCACGGTTTCTTGCAAGTCTAAACTCCGCTTAACAGAAGTTACTTGGCGCTAGTATCGTCCGGTATGTTTGTCAATATCTACATTTGTACATGAAACTACCGTGAGACTTACTCATATTAAATATATTGACCCGGATAACTCACGTCTTAAATCGAGTTTAGCCCGACATGTTTCGAGCTAATCCGTAGCCCTTCGTCTTCAGCAGTGCGCGTGTTGCAGCAGCCGCCGAGTCGCGTTGCTCCGAAGACGAAGGGCTACGGATTAGCCCGAAACATGTCGGGCTAAACTCGATTTAAGACATGAGTTATCCGGGTCATTTAATATCTACATTTGTGTCACTTTTGTTAATGGTAAAATAACTAAATGAGCCAATAACAAGACCGTAACGTCGCCAGGGATAATTCGCCTGTAAAGAAATCCCCATTAATACCGCACAGAGAAATTCAGACTGACAAGAAACAGTAGGAAAATGAATAAATAACTAATACATTTCTTTTTCACTCAAGATCACCCAAGATTATTGTCATATCCAGCACTTTCGGCAAATGACAGTCACGTAAAGTTAAGACCTCTTTTAAATTTCTACTTTTTATTGTCAGACTTCATATTCATTAAATTAAATGCCCGTTTTTATTACAATACAGTAACAAGAATTAATAAATAAGAAAAATATTGCGTTATAAAGTTTGTGTATAACTTTGAACCCGACGAATGAAAAAGTTGACGGTTAAGATTATATAAGGCATCACGAAACGATTCCGGAATCTATCAGCCATTTTATCCATACTATTATTATAAATGCGAAAGTGTGTTTGTATGTTTGTCCGTCTTTCACGTCGAAATGGAGTGACGGATCAATGTGATTGGCATAGAGATAGTTTATGGGCCAGTAACTGACATAGGCTACTTTTTATCCCGGAAAATGCACAGTTCCCGAGGGAACAGCGCGCGATAACCGAATTCCACGCGGGCGAAGCCGCGGGCAAAAGCTAGTTTTATTTATAATAGTTAAGTTCAAATGAGTACCTTTTCAAAGGTTTTTCAAAAGTACACGATTAATTTTCAAATATTCTGGTTTCATTATTTGTGTAACTTTTTATAACGCCGTAGTTTAACTGATAAATTAAACTTGAAAATCCATGATTCTGACTTCGAAATAAAGATATTTCTCTAACTCTTTTATGTGATTCCACTGACAGTTGAAGTACATGGCGTAAATATTTTATGTATTTAGAATATTATTCTATAGTATTTACATACAAAGTTAAAATAAGTGCGGTACGGAATGAAGTTGCTGGTTCGAATTCAGCAACAACATTTTTTTATGTGCGTCACGTGTTACAAAAATAAAATATGACGTAGACAATGGACAGCTTTGTGCGTAAATAAGAAATGGTGTGCTATTAAGCTCTCTACACTAGTAAATAAAGTCACAATAATTAGCGTATCCAGATTATCATTTTAAGATCTCTCGACTTTAAAAAGTTGCAATTCGTTCAGTAACCATTACCAATGTAATTTTATAGGAACTGAGTTTTTTAGGGATACTGAATATTACAACATTAAATATAAGTATCAAGTAAAAACGGTATCATAGACATTGCGCACATTTGAAAATTAAAAACAATTTTGTTTTATTTTCAAAAGTGCGATTCAAATAGACCCTTATGAAACTCACTTCGCCATAACAGAGACACTTTAACAACATTAACTTTGTTTATCAGAAAACCATTTAACAAGTCTGTTAAGTTTCCTACTATCAAATACATATTTAACTGATAGCAATTCATGTCAGAATTAAGAGTTTATAATTCTTTCTGTTTATATCGACCATAGACAATTTTCTCAACTGCGTCTTTATCGTTAAATCGGTTAATTATGTCTTCAAAGGTATAGCCAGTACGGATACCGTAAAACAGGGTAACTTTGAGCTGTTAGGGCAAGTTTCTCGACGAAATAATCTTCACCGATCTTTTCATATGGAAGATATAGATATATATAATACTAGAGTGAAAAACGTTTTTACACAGGCCAAGTAATAATCAATCTTATATCAATGCATGCAATGTCATAAAGACTTTGACATGGAAAAACTTTTCTCACTCCAACTATGGCATTTTGAAAAAAACATAAACTTACCTCATAGTTTCATGCCAGTTTCTACTCAACGGAGGCTTTTTTGAACCAGGTTGTATCTTCGACATTCGACGATGATTAATAAGTGCTTGTAATAGACGAAATTGAGTAAAGATATCTTGATATTTTGCCTTTGATTTTGAATCAAAGTAGCCCCGTTTTACGGCATAGGATTATGAGTTTACATTTTTTGAACTGACCTCATCAGGATGATGTCAGGACCTACATTCCCAATGACATTGTATCTATACAACCCCTATAATCTGGTTTAGTTCTCGTAACCGTCAACCAATTCTGTTAGTCTATTTTGTAGTCTATTATCAAAGGAAATAGAGACGATACTTTATAACAATCTTCCAACCATAATCTGAGGCCTTATTTTGCTAACAATGGTTTCACTACTTTTTTCTGTCACACAGGGTATAAAGATACGGTGAATGCGATTGCTAACATCAGCGTGGTAGAAAATACGGCCTCTGTTTTGACTACGAGTTCGCTGTCTTCATTTGTGGTTAACCACTCAATGGTACTCAGAAGTGGTTGAGCTCGGTTCAAAAACTTTAAACTATAACAGGTCAAGACAAAGGGTAGAAATGAAAAAAAAAAACAGTGTGAAAGAACAAAGTAAAGTTGTCACCGTATCCCAGGTTATCAACGTTTGTCCTTGGGGCGGCGGCGGCGCGGCCGGCATCAGCTGCGCTTCTCCTGCGGGCCGCGGAACACCTTGACGGCGCCGGCTGACATCAGGTAGAACCAGTACAGCTGGGGCAGCAGGAGGATGAAGATGGAGACCTTGCAGCCGGTCGGCAGGGACTGTATTGTCTGGAAAAGATTTTATAGTTGATTACAAAGTATGTAACAGAAGCAGCGCGGGTACAACCCCATCAGATGGACTGATGACGTGGTGGAGGTAGTAGAAGTAGTATGGAGGCAGGCGGTAATCAGGTAATCACTTAACATTAGGTGAACCGTCTGCTCATTTGTCCGCAAGGTATTTCATAAAAAGGCCGGGCTGGTAATTTTTGGCTTGCTTTGATGGAGGTCTATGTCCAGTAGTAGATGTCTTTCGAGTAACGATGATGACGATGTACCGAAGATCTACTGAGTTTCAGTAAGTAGATGATAATAAAAGTGTAGGAAAAGGGGAGCGAAGTTCACAGTCCTTCATTTCAAAATTGACACAACGAACACCGTATTTGAGCGGTATGTGGGAAGCTTAAATAAAACACATCAAATCACCTCAAAGTAAGAAAAACCGATGACCTTGCTATACATAAGGTCAGCCCAGGCAGGGCAGGGCAGACCTAGCACGCGGCAGAAGAGGACTTTAGCACTATTATAGAGGAGGGAAGATCACAACCCCTTTATTTTAAAAAATGACACAGCGGACACCGTACTTAAGCGGTATATGGGAAGCTTTAATAAAATCCATTAAAACTCACGGTTCTCTGCCTTTTCCTCTCACGATTCCCAAATGTTTCATTTCCCAACTCAGGGTTTTCTCTGAAACTATTTTTTTTTCGGAACTTTCATAAAACAAACCTAACCTTCTGTGTTCTATAAAAGTATAAGAAAATACAATGAGAAAAATTGATTTCGGAGAAAATTGAGAGTTGGGATATGAAACAGTTGGCAAATGAAACATCTGGCAAACCATAATTCTGCGAAAGGTCAGGATACCAAAACTCACCTCAAAGTAAGACAACCCGATGACCTTGCTATACATATAGCACACGTAGGGCAGACTGAGCACGCGGCAGAAGAGGAATGTCAGTAGCATCAGGACTCCGTTGAGCACGTAGGCGCGCGTGGCCTTCAGCTTGAGGCGGGAGAGGATGCCGCGGAACGACACAAAGGGGGTGGAGAGTTCCATGAGGTACACGAAGCCGAACACGCAGTCGCCGAGGCCGCCGCGGAGGTACTTAGGACAATTTAAAACGTTAATTTGAAGACATCTTCATCAGTGAATATGAAAAATTGATTTACTGTCATTCAGTACAAATGGAAAATCGTCCACATGACCATTTTGAATTCGGATCAAAATTAATAGGTCCAAAATGAATTTTGTCGAAATGTAACTGTGCCGAAAAAAATTTAGAATCAAATTAATACTTTTGCTTAGTCTACGTAGATAGACAAGATTACATTTTAGATGATATTCAAGATGGACGGTTTTCCTTGTTGTTGTATTTCAAAGTGGCATTCTTCTGTTTGGACGTGTAATTTCGATCTGTCGATTGTCCATTTGTACTCAATGACAGTAAATCGAAATAGTATTTTATGCAACTGTATCGTAATAGGGGTCCTTAAAACAAGAGTGCGGGTTTATGAAACGAGGCGTAGCCGAGTTTCATAATAGGGTCACATGAGTGTTTTAAGGTCTAATTAGGTACAGTTGCATAAAATACTATTTCGATTTACTGTCATTGAGTACAAATGGACAATCGACAGATCGAAATTACACGTCCAAACAGACATCCATTACCTATGGTTTTTGAACGCATAATTGAGGATTTACTATACGGGTGTAGCTAAAACTGTATTACTCCTTTGCAACCAAGAAGTGAAAGCAGTATGTTTTGATTGCGCTACATCTTACAAAATAACCCGTAAAAATATACAATACAATTCAAAGACTCTTTATTGTACACCAGAAATAGTAAGCGATACAGAAAACAGATACACAGAGAAAAAAATACAAGGTAAGCAATAGGCGGCTTTATCTCAGCAGCAGATCTCTTCCAGTCAACCTTTTTTACAGAAAGAAGGAAGGACTAGTTTACAACAGGTGGTGCATCAAAAGTAGATCAGAAAATTAAAACGCAACAGAAATACAACGAATACATACATAATTATGTCGTACATATAATATACGTCTAAAATAAATATAGGCAGTGAGATAAACAGCAACAAATAAATAAATAAATTATCATAAAGCTAATTGTTACAAGAATGACGACCGGATGGCCGAGTGGTTAGAGAACCTGACTACGAAGCTTAAGGTCCCGGGTTCGAATCCCGGCCGAGGCAGATATTTGTATGAATAATACGAATGTTTGTTCTCGGGTCTTGGATGTTTAATATGTATTTAAGTATGTATTTATCTATATAAGTATGTTTATCCGTTGCCTAGTGTCCATAGTACAAGCTTTGCTTAGTTTGGGACTAGGTCAATTGGTGTCAAGTGTCCCATGATATTTTTATTTTTTTTATTTTTAATTAATTTTTAAAGCGAAAAACATTGTCAACCAGTTAGCTGTCATGTTATAACAATCCGGAGTTAACATATGTTAAGGGTAATGCCTATTTACATAAATATTGTGCAGTTTATTCTTTCCTTTTACTGAAATAGGGTTTGCATATCAATGAAAAACTTAAAGTTTTTTTTTAAGGTAAGTTATAGAGTACTGTTCCTACATGCATTGGCAACGAGTTCGACGTAGATAAAAGATCATCAGTGGTGATGTAGACTTACCACAATGACTAGGAACCCGAAGCCTCCGATGAAGAGATGATGGAACAGTATAACTGGCTCGTGTCTGCAATTGAATTAGGACTACCCTCAGATACTTACTAAGAAACTTTAAATGATTAATGTAGTTCTTTAGGAACCAGTCCAAATGGTACTGTAGGTAAGGTGTCACATACTTGCAGTACTGGAAGAAAGTGGGGGACAGCTTGGCGGGCGCCGCCGCTAGGGCCCCGTTCTTGGGCTTCCGAGACTTGTCTTTGACGTCACCGAGCACCATATTGACATGTACCTGAAATTAATCATTTTATCTAGATCAGTGTTTTTCAGGCCCCCTTTGGTATGAAAAATATTTGGCGACCCCTTGCTTACCTCCACTTACATTTGTTTGTATAATTTTACATTGAAATTACAAACATTGAATAATTATACACAGTAACGATGACAGTGTTTTGGCCACTCGGTTGTGGAACTCCCTACCGATAGACTTGAGGCGCGCAAAGTCCTTGCCTATCTTTAAGTCTATGCTTAGGGAGCACTACCTGTCATCTTGCGTATGAATGTATTAGTTAGCTTATTTATGTGTTGTTATGGTATCTATCTACCTATCTATCTGTTTAGATTTGTTGTGTATGTGTATTGTATGTGTTAGTTTTATGTATTATTGATACAGCTCTAATCTACTGTAAATTGCACCACCTGCTAAAATGTATTCCTTATTTCTGTCCATTGTAAAGGTTGCCTGGAAGAGATCGCTCTGAAGCGATAAGGCCGCCTATTGCTTACCTTAGAAAATCTTTATGTATATACTTGTGTTCTCTGTACTGTTTACTGTATTGGTGTGCAATAAAGAGTTATTGTATTGTATTGTATTGTATTTTAATGATACTGCGACCCCCTTAATCTGTCATCTCCCAGAATAACAGGATCTAAGGAATTCGGGCACAAATTTGTGCCTCTGGGAGAGGACAGGTTAAGGAGTATCCGCGACTCCGCGACCTCCCGGGGGGTCGGGGAGTCGCGACCCACAGATTGAAAAACACTGATCTAGATCATTCTACGGCCCGACGGACCGTTGTCTTTATTAATTATTTATTTTTAATCAGCAAACCGCTCTCACCATGTACATGGACCAGATGTCATAGAAGAAGTAGGCGGCGCCGAACCAGGCGTAGCCCTCCGAGACGAAGTGCGAGGCGTGCACCACGTCCCTCGCGCACGACCAGCCCAGCACCACGGCGCCCGTCACGCAGCAGAACAGCGCCTGCACCGCCGACACCAGCCTGAGGGACAGGGATGGGTTTTGATCCCTCGGTTACTCGTAGAACCTTATCGAGTCGATGCGGGCTATGCCGTCAATGCGGACGTGCGATCACAGCTAAGATAGGCTACGTAAGCCATCTTAGGGCCTGTTGTTTGATCAGTAGTTAAAGATACTAATAGTCAAATTTCCTTTGAAATGCGTTAACTATTGTTATGTTTCCCATACAGTTTAACTATTAGTTTGTTTAACTACTTATCAAACAACAGGCCCTTAGAGCGCATAAGCATCAATCGAATAATTGGGAGTCGAAGGTAATCGGATCGTTCGGATCATCATTATGACGACCAGATGGCCTAGTGGTTAGAGAACCTGACTACGAAGCTTGAGGTTCCGGGTTCGATTCCCGTGTCGGGGCAGATATTTGTATGAAAAATACGAATGTTTGTTCTCGGGTCTTGGGTGTTTAATGTGTATTTAATATGTTTTATGTATCTATCTATATAAATATATTTATCCGTTGCTTAGCACCTATAACACAAGCTTTTCTAAGCTTACTTTGGAAGTAGGTCAATTGGTGTGAATTGTCTCGTGATATTTATTTATTTTATTTATCATCATCGTCGGGCAATGACGTCGGGTGATGATTATTCGAGCGGTTTGTTTTGCCCACATTTTTGTTGACATGGTAAAAGATTCTGTTAAGCCAAGTTTAGACATGCAAGAAAAATCGTGCAAGTTGCATTTTGCATTACATCGCGACGCTCGATTGCCCACAACTCGTTGGCTTTACCGGCCTCGATCGCAATGTAATCCAACTTGCACTATTTTTCTTACAAGTCTAAACTTGGCTTTACAGTTTCCAGGTTATCTAGTAGAACTACTCCTGTACTAAAAAATTCCAAAGCCCATTCATAAAAAAATTTAAACGCTCGAATAAAGCACTCAATCGCTCAACTGGCGAGTTGAAAGCGAAGGGAGCCCGCAACGCTTTCGTCGCGAGCGCGCAACGATATCATACCGCCACAAGCGCACATCAAGTAAGCTGTACAATTATTAAATACAGTATACATACATACATACACATATAATCACGCCTCTTTCCCGTAGGGGTAGGCAGAGACCACTTCTTTCCACTTGCTACGATCCTTACATACTTGTTTCGCTTCGTCCACTTTCATTATTCCCTTCATACATGCTCTTCGGTTTAGGGTACTCTTGACCTGGCCTTTTTTCAAGACGTCCCTGATTTGGTCTCGAAACCTCCGCCTAGGTCTACCCCTTCCAACACTTTCATTCACACTCGCTTCATACACTTTTTTCGTCAATCGTTCTTCATTCATTCTCTCGACATGGCCAAACCATCTCAGCATACCTTTCTCAATTTTTGTCACTACATCTTCTTTCAGACTACAACGTTTCCTTATCTCACTATTTCTTATCCTGTCACTCAGTTTAACTCCTATCATACTTCTTAACGCTCTCATCTCAACTGCATTTATTCTGCTTTCATGTTTCTTCTCCCATACCCAACTTTCACTTCTGTACATGAGTACAGTATTACATAAATATAGTATTAGAACAATTATTATTGTACCAGAGTGTACAATATGGCATTCTTGGCACTATACGCAGCTAAGCTAATTCGCTGCGCGCTCACGCCGATGTCGTTGCATGCTCGCGGCGAAAACGTTGTATGGGACCTAAGTGGCTGGCAAAAGCAACATTGCGGGAGCACGAAGAGCAGAGCGAGGAGCAACACGAGGAACATAATCTGGCTATTGCTAACTACCGACTCACTTATTGTTAACATCGAGCACGTCGCCGCAGCTGAGCCGGTACTTGTGCCGCAGGCTGGAAGACAGTGCCAAAGTGTTTAGTAGCTCGAACAGCGTCGTGAAGTAGACCAGCCCCAGCAGCGTCAGCGCGCAGCCGCGCTTTATCGTGATCCTGAAACGAACGACGAACGTGAGCTCATATAAAAAAAAAAGTTATTCGAAATATTAATTATTATTATTATATTTAATTAAAGTGGGCGACCGAGCTTGGGCTCAAACTGGGCGAGCGTTTTCCCAAGCTAGATCGATGTTTCATCCCCGAAAACCCTTCGAAAAATTTCGGACGAAATTTGGTATCTACCTACATACCAGGGGGCCTACCATGATCTTTTCATAAACGATCCAAACGCAGAGCAGTTCAATTTAGGCACCTAAACTGAATCTTTGAAATTGGTACCACGACGTTTATTTCTCAGAGCTGAGTCTCAATGGTTTACAAGTGAATGAAAGACCTATATTGTCTCTGGTCCGAAACTGAAACGCTAAGTCGCGAAAGGGATGCCGCTATATGCAAACCAAATGTTGTATACTAAAACCTCTTTATTTTGGAAAACCATAACTCTATGTGATTCCGTGTTCTTCGCAACCGTTGTGTTGATTATAAATAAAATGTTTACACTATCACTAATCCACGAGTCTCTTTTCTCACTGAAAAATTAGTTTTATCAATGAGGAGTTAAGAAGCACAATATCTATGAAAAGTTATAAAACTTGAATAAAAGTTTAAAAGTTCTTCTGTTTGTTTCATGGTGTGATAGTTAATAGATATTTTTTATTAAAATGTGATATTTAAATTCTTTTGTATTTAGTTGTAACGTAGTAATTTAATAATTTAATTTGTAAAAATACATTGGAAATACTCGTATACATTTCGGACTTTACGATAAATGACAACTGTTTAAAGCCGGGTGCGCATCATGTGATTAAAGTTCTATCTTTGTCACTCTTTGCTACTATAAGCAGGACAGCAACATGTCAAACTGCCAATTTGCTTAAGAGTGTAGACCTGCTTTATAACTGCCTTTGTGACGGGACACCGCAGGGGTCAAATGAGGGTCTTTACTTAAATTTTGCTTATTTAATTCAGTTTATCACATTTTTGGAATATGATTTCTGAAAACGCTTCACAAAGCCTATTTCTCCAAATGGTTTTCGATTTATTATCATCCCAGCCTATAATCGTCCCACTGCTGGGCACAGGCCTCCTCTCAGAACAAGAGGGCTTGGGCCATAGTTCCCACGCGGGCCCAGTGCGGATTGGGAACTTCACACGCACCATTGAATTGCTTCGCAGGTTTGTGCAGGTTTCCTCGCGATGTTTTCCTTCACCGCATAGCTCGTGGTAAATTTCAAATGTAATTCCGCACATGAATTTCGAAAAAGCTCAGAGGTGCGAGCCGGGGTTTGAACCCACGACCCTCTGTTTCGTCTGGTTTTCGATTTATTATATGTTGTCGAAAATTAGGACATCCCAATTACCAAACATTGTTTTACGCGGACAACGCAGCGTTTATCGTATAAACAACCGAGCGCTGCTTTAATAAGCATTCATCACCCTGCAGGGCTACTCCGAAACTCGAAACTCGAAGTTCGTGTCGTGCGGTCCCTCTGACGTTTATACTATTTAATACGAGAGCGAGAGGGACCGCACGACACGAACTTCGAGTTTCGAGTTTCGGAGTAGCCCTACTGCGCAGGCTATGCTATGGATGATTCTCCGAAAACCGCTATGTTTACGCCATTTTTTTCTAAGTATCAAGTAATTACATTACGCAACACGCACGTGTAATATCAGACACGATCATTGAATATTCATGCCGCAGTAACTGTTAAAGAACGCGACTGGCGTTAATTACATAATTTCCTAAGTGTTGACCTTAAAATAGAACTCAGAACTTTGTTTACGCGTAGAAGGTGTCACTAAATTATCTAATCCTACTAATATTATGAATGCGAGGGTTTGTGCGTACTTGCGTCAGTGTGTGTGCGTGTGTGTTTGACAATATTTGACGTTAAAACGGCTGAGCTGATTTGGATGAATCTTGGCACAAACGTACTTTTTATAACGTGTCTAATAAAAGGATAAAACGAGCTGTCTTAGCGAGTTCGTTTCGTCGCCTCACTGACGCGTTCTAATGATTTTATCAAATTACTAAAAAAATCTAGTAAAATGAAATAAGTTTTTGGTAAAAATTTCATTTTTAATACAAGCTTTTTTGCTGACTGTACTTTTTGTTGACTGTACTTGTATTGTCACCCAAACTACATTTGCATACCAAATTTCAAGTCGGTGCCATAAACCGTTGAAGAGTTTCGTCCTGTGGAGACGATCCTGGCCGGATTACCAGGATGTCACTACCAGATTATTGTATTGTCACGCAATTTACATAAGTATACCAAATTTCAA
The DNA here is from genome assembly GCF_025370935.1 of Choristoneura fumiferana. NCBI lineage: Eukaryota > Metazoa > Arthropoda > Insecta > Lepidoptera > Tortricidae > Choristoneura > Choristoneura fumiferana. The sequence continues at coordinate 2,535,172 of NC_133480.1, forward strand.
GTCAGCCCAACTATCTACTGGAAGTTGGTCGAATTTAACTTGCAAGATTTGATTACATACACACAGACAGACAGAGAACGGGACAGGTGAACAAGTTGCCTTATTTGGCTGATTTCGTCATTCGCACAAACAGATTCAGGGATTTGATCAAAATTAATGATTTGGCAAATGATAAAATAGTTTCGCCAATTCAACATCCTGCGTGATTTGGTCATATCCCTTAGAGATTTGTTCCAATCTCTGTTTAGGCCATTTTCCTGCGACGCACATAAACACGTAACTAAACTAACTAAACGGGATCCTGCAAAAAACCGTATTTGTAATAACCTCCTCCTTTTTTGAAGTCGGTTAAAAAACGGGATGTTCCTGTTGGAAAGGCTCTAACTAGAATTGCATAAAATATAAAAGAGAAATCTGTTACAAGTATAGGAAATCGTTCATTACACTTCAAGCAATCTGCTTCCTTTTTTTCGTCAATCATCATATAAATTTTCACCTAAAGCTAAATACTTAAAACCGAAGCCGCGGTGACTTAGTGATTTGACCTATAGCCTCTCCAGCAGATAATTGTGGGTTCAAACCCCGGCCTTTTCGAAATTCATGTGCGAATGAACTTTTTTAATTTACTACGAGCTAAAACGGTGAAGGAAAACCTCGTGAGGACCTGCACAAACCTGCGAAGAAATTCAATGGTATGTGTGAAGTTCCCAGCCCGCACTGGGCTCGCGTGGGAACTACGGCCCAAGCCCTCTTATTTTGAGAGGAGGCCTGTGCCCAGCAGTGGGAGGTATATAAGCTGGGATGACGAAATACTTACACCCATTTTTCATCTCAAGAATTCATGATACATAAATTAAACAAGGTTTATCGCCTCGCTGTTAAAGTGGATCAGCGATGTTTAAAGAATGTTAGGATGACGTGAAGAGGTAAATTACTTTAGGTGCGTCGAGTGCAACGATATCGTAACCAGTAGGCCGTTGTGTGTCAGAAAAAACGCTTTTTATTCTAAAAATAACCATCTCCTTGTGTTTATCGGGAGCAAATAAATTAGATAAGTTGACATCGGACACAAACAAGATGCTTCACTTCAATAATATAGTTTGTTATTTATTTTTGGACAAGTAATAGTTACTTACTTCATTGTTTACATTTTTCGATGGGCTCTTTATAAGGGACCATATAACTTTTTTTTTTTTCAATTTAGGCGCAAGCCTACAGCAGTAGCAGGGCTACTGCGAAACTCGAAACTCGAAGTTCGTGTCGTTCGGTCCCTCTGACACTTGTCGTATTTAATACGAGAGCGAGAGGGCGGTATGATACGAACTTCGACTTTCGTAGTAGCCCTGCGGGAGAGACGTGGGAAAATCAATGTGTCAACATAATTGAACCTTGTCGTAATGTTCATAAGGTCCACTCAGAAGAATTATCTACTTTGAGATACGAGTTTTTTTTTAAGTAGTGACGATATATAAGCTAAAGCAGTATGGAAGCTACGTTCGTACTGGTTTTCTGGCCATAACTTTTGTGTTAATTAGTTTCAAATGAAAACCCTCGACCAGTTTTTAGAGACGTCAAAGACGCACCCAAATATGTAGATTTCGTATATGTTAGATCTTTCACGTCAATAGAGATACGAAATAAGTGTTTTTTCAGACAATGTTTAAAAAAATCATACAAAATTAAGTATTCATTTTTTTCAAAGTCCGGTAGACAAAAATGGAGATAGAAGATTGGAGAACCGATAGCCGAGATACGAATCAAAACTTGTCAAAAATCGATGAAAACCTCGAGTAACCCCTTAAGCAGCATTACCACCACTAATGTGCGAGGATGTGTTGCGAGAAATGTGTTTATCATTAACTAATAGAAACGCTTCATTTCTCTCGCCTCGCACAGTATATCTCGGGTGGAAACAGCTGAGCGGAGCGAGGCGATACCTACCTCGCCCGCAGTGAGTTTCCTGACAACTTCACTATGTCATAAGAAAAGGGCTTATACTTTGTTAAAAGGCCGGCAACGGACCAATGACTCTCCTTGAGTAGTTGGTAGTCATGGGCAGTGGTGTTCATTTCCCATCAGATGACCCGCTTGCTCATTTGCATCCCTCTCACAATAAAAAAAAACTACTAATATAAATAACAAATACTTTTCATTCAATCAAATGATGGAACTCTCAAGTGGCCTTTATCATCTTTTGACTACTTATAGTAGAAGATCCGAACTTGAAAAGATCTTCACCGGTCTGATAATAGGATGAAATGTATTTTTATAATAAATTTAGTATTTTAGAAAATATATTAGAAATGATTTTGCTAAAAAATCCTAGACAGGCAATTTTTTTTTTTTAAATGATTTTTAATTAAATGCAGACAACCCTATATCGACGTGTTCACAATAAAACAGCGCTTAAGTTGATATACAATTTGTTTTATTATCTAATCAAGTGAAAGTAACGGGCATCGATATAACTATTTGAATTTATACCTGGCAACCCATTAGTTCGTCCAGGTAAACAATAGCAACCCTAACGTCTACATATTTTATAGCTTTTATACTTTAAGTTAATATAAAATTTTCTTATTATCTCGATGATGCAACAAAAATTTATTAAAAAATCATTATTTTTAATAATTAAAATAGCCTTTAGAAAATCCATTTCTAATATATTTTCTAAAATACTAAATTTATTATAAAATACATTTCATTCTATTATCAGACCGGTGAAGATCTTTTCAAGTTCGGATCTTAGACTATTAGTATTTTTGTTTAAAGATCGCGTCTGCTGTTTCTCTCTGCGCGGCCGCTCCAGTGACCTTGTTCAGGATATTACAGCGCGATAATTACTCAATGATCGCCGCGCGAGCGTTCTAAATAGCTCTAATCACACTCATGAATTGCCAATAACATTCTTTTGAATGGAGAGACCGTACAAGTTTTTTTTTCTTAAGCTCCGACGCAAAAAGAGGGGTGTAGCTTAATCAGCAGCAGCGAGTGGATCGATTTCGATGCAGTTTTTTTTTTACGTGAAAGCAAGTTTTCTACTGGTGGTTTTTAGCCACGGCCGTCTTACAACCGGCCAGCCCTGGAGCACAAAAGAACTTGGGGCCCTTTTGGAATGTAAAGAAATCCATAATTATATTATAAATGCGAAAGTGTGTGTTTGTATGTTTGTCCTTCTTTCACGCCGCAACGGAGCAACGCATCGACGTTATTTTCGGCATAGAGATAGTTTATGGGCCAGAGAGTGACATAGGCTACTTGTTATCTCGGAAAAATGCAGTTCCCGAGGGAACAGCGCGCGATAACCGAATTCCACGCGGGCAAAAGCTAGTTTTTAATAAATACTGAATGTCCTGTTCTATTTTGTAAATATTGGGCAAGCCGGTGGGAATAGGGTTCTATGGACGCTCCGCCACTGCTAGCAGACTTTTGTGAGACGCTTACTTGTCTTCGGGGCGCAGGTCGCTGACGACATTGAGCGCCGTGAGCAGCGACGCCACGTTGCTGACGGCGAGCACCGCCGCCACCGCGCGCTGCCGCCCCTGCGCAAACAGACAACTCGTCAATACACAATAGTAGATTGTACAACATGAGCATAAAACGAGCCATTTTACCCGAGGCGTTCATATAGCCACCCGAGCCGGTACGGCGAGGATGGATAGACAGGTCGAGGGGAAAATGGGATTAATGCTCGAGTTTTGCATTCTGCTTTTCACTTACACGTAGATTGCGTGGAAATGAAATAGCAACAGTGGATGCATTATTATATAATTATATTTTTTTAGTTTTTATTTATTAACGGATTATTGACGGATTACTAAGTTGTATATACTGTTATCTCTTTTGGTCAAATAAATTATTTTGTATTTTTTTATTTATTTACCATGATTGATTTGATTGACCTTTAGTTTTATATAGAAACTTTTTTGCTTGTGGCTGTTGACACCTGATTTACCTTGGTCTTAGACGAAGATTTTACTTTATGCACTAGAGCATAAAAAGTCATTTTTTATGTCGCCTAGATTCTGCATAAACACGAACTTTACGAGCATGAGAAGTGAAAAAACATTTTACAACAAAGAGTTATGAACAGAGAGCGGAATTTTGATGGCACTTTTTGACCTGTCATAGTGACTTCTCACTTATTGACTTCCGATATACATACATATATCGATACACAACAAAGGTATTAAAGAAGATGAAAAGAAGAAATAAACAATAGGAGGCCTTGAGTTAAAGAGCGATCTCTTCCAATTAACTTTCGAGCATTTGAAAAAAATAGACATATGCAATGAACAATGAATATTTTCAATTTCGTATTGAAATTCTGTTGTAATGTTAACAAGTGTTCCATTAATGTGTCTGTCTATAAAAGAAAGACAATCTAATTCAAAGCCTTATTAATATAACGACAGATCTAAAATGCCTTGAAAATTCCGTTCTCTGGTTATGAACTTTGAAAAAACCCCTAGTTTCCCGTACATAACCATTTTATATAGCCAGTACGGTAGAAGTGTAGAAGTCAAATTATTTCCTAAATTAAATAGACGCTACCGCGGCGCGTTCGCTTCACTCGCTCGGCTCGCGCGTCGTGGTCGCAATTAAATAGATGCTGCCGCGGCGCGTTCGCTTCACTCGCTCGGCTCACGCGGCGTGGTTGCAATTAAATAGATGCTGCCGCGGCGCGTTCGCTTCACTCGCTCGGCTCGCGCGTCGTGGTCGCAATTAAATAGATGCTGCCGCGGCGCGTTCGCTTCACTCGCTCGGCTCGCGCGTCGTGGTCGCAATTAAATAGATGCTGCCGCGGCGCGTTCGCTTCACTCGCTCGGCTCGCGCGTCGTGGTCGCAATTTTGTACCTTACACTCGGTCTTCTTGCTCGTGTTGTTATATCTAATTTTTCGGAACCGAAAATGACAGTAAAAGTGTGACTACATTATATTAAATATAATGACCCGGATAACTCACGTCTTAAATCGTTTCTTGCTCGACATGTTTCGGGCTAATCCGTAAGACGTGACGTTTATCCGGTCATTATATTTAATATGAGTGAGTCTCACGGTAGTTTCATGTGTGACTACATTACCGAAATCTCAACGCCTTTTTACTTACGATTTTGCATATTCAAGCAAAATTAATGGTTAATTTAATACCTCTACGGTCATTAAATCAAACACTACGCAAATATAAAGTATGTACATTGTAAATTCACGCTTATATCACCGCAACAACGTAGATATTACTATAATTTAATGTCACCAACATTGTAAAGTATTCAATTGGTGTTTTATTAAGACACGACATTGAATCACGGCCTGCCTGTAAAGATGTGCTGTGTAAAATGAAAAATTGCGTGGAACATTTTGTCTGGCCTTGTTCTGCACGCATCCTTTCATCTATTAAGCAAATGTCATCTCATCTCTACACAAATAACTATCCAAAGAACGCAAACGTGCATATGGTTAAAACGCCATTTATTTGATTTACTGTCATTTGGTGCAAATGGAAAATGGACAACTCGAAATTATACCTACGGCAAAGCAGAAAAATGACAATCTGAAATACATCAACAAGGAAAATTGTCCATCCTGAATGTCATATAAAAAATGGAACCTTGTCCTATTGTTTTGAGCCTACATATTAAGTTAAGACTACAACATTAACTTATTCCTTTTTTAATGTTGCTGGGTTTAATTAATTTACGACAACAATAAATTTGGTTGTAAATTATTTTTCAGCACAATTACATTTTGACAAAATTCACTTTGATTTTCCATTTGCACCGAATGTCAGTAAATCATTTTGATCAGATAAATTTGTAGCGAAGTTGATTGCTTAAATAACCTAGCCAACTTAGAAAAGTTGTAAAGCCCCGACATTACGACGCTACAGACAGGCAGACATACGGCCTGTCCACCACTGCGAGCGACCGCGCCGAGTTCGATGGCTCGATATCATATCGTCATCCTTAGTGGGAAATCTGCGGTTTGCTGTACACTTTGGTGTTACACACACGTATGCTAAGACCTTATATTGAGACGGAGAGTGTTAGAGCCTTAGCGAGCGTGTTGAAAGCGAGGCGAGCGCGTAAGGCCGCTAGTAGACGTCCGTTGTTTTCATCGGGCAACGGACTGTTTTGTTTTGCCGGACTTGCGGTGTTGTATGGCTTACAAATGGATCTGTACATGCACCGGACACTTGTCCAGCGACGAAGCCATACAACACCGCAAAAACCGGTCCGCTGTCCGGTCAAAACAACGGACGACTACAAGCGGCCAACGATTTCGCCGCGAGCCCGCAGCGAGTTCACCGCGTTTAGAGCTGGGACGCCATAGGTACTGATTTTCGTGCTCGCGAAATCGTTATGCGCTCGCAGCGAACTCGCTGCGCACTCGGCTCGCTTTCTACTCGCCCGCAAATCACTAGTGTGATAAGGCCCTTAGCATCACATCACTTAAAACTATATGTATGCAACATATTTTGAGACCTTAGGATTGAATAGGTTAGTTTTATTCTGGAACTTCGCAAGACCCGCGGGCTACAACTAGTGAACTATAAACCTTGAAAAGTGTATTAGTACTTCATTCAAAACAACATCAAATATGGTCGATTTATTGTCATCAAAATAATATTCTTATCTTTCATATCATATGTATGCTATTGTTGTTATACTTTTTAAAGCTAATTTAAACATAGATATGATATTGAGATAAAGCTAACACTAATACCATTTTGATATTTTTGAAAATACTACTACACTGTGATAGGTCACATCAGAAAATGACTTCAGAATGTATGTTGATGATATAATATGACTCAAAGCTCAAACAACCATTGTGTCATGATCATTTTAGAGGATAATTACATAATACTGTCAGTTTAAATTTCAGTTAAGTTTAAGTTAATTTGACTCGGTTCAGTATGTTATGCCTGTGTCATGGTCAGGGCTAGAAACAGTACTTAATTCAGTAGATAATACTTGCATCTCATATACATTACTATTTACACTATGTATTATATTGTGAAACTCTTTGTTGTACACTAGCTGTTGCCTATGACTCCGCCTGCGTATAATTTGCTTATCACTATCCCGCGGGTACGGTCAGCCAAATAAGTGGTCTATCAATTTTTAAACAAGTTCCTATCACATGAATGTGTCGCTAAAGTCAAAGTTACAAGTTGACAGACACGTCTATTGGCATTATTAGACCACATATTTGGCTGATGGTACTCTGCATTTTTCCAGGATAAAAAGGAGCCTATGTCCTTTCTCGAGACTCCAACTAACTCAATACAATACAATACAATGACTCTTTATTATACACTAGAAATATTAAGCCAGAAGTAGTTCGCTATCTCTATACCGAATTTCGTTTAAATCAGTTCAGCGGTTGCATCATGAAAGGGTACCAGACAGACAGAATGAGGGTCTCCCCAATCCTATCGATGAGGAATCAGCTTTAGCCGATCAAAAAACTCTTTATGTCCATGCAATAAGAGCGAAAAAGACGTCGATTGGCTTGGCCGACGCATAACAACGTATTTTCCGCTCTTATTGTGTGGACATAGAGCGTTTTGTGGTCGGCTGAAGCCGATTCTGCGTCGATAGAAGTGGGGAGACCCTAACTTTAACATTTATAATATTAGTAGAGATAATACACATTAAATTAACAGATACCAAGACAATATGATGTCCAAAGGCAAACTTATCCCTTACAGAGATCTCTTCCAATCAACCTTTGTGTTGGGAAGCTTTGATCGTATTTCATTTTATAAAACTACACAGTAAAATGCTAAATCAAAGTCAAAAATAGGGACATATACACCTTAGTAGGCTGTCATGTCCCTCCACCTAAAATGGTGTATTGTCTTAAAACTTGATGAAAAATGTATGTGTTCAGGTTAAATCTTACAATTCCAATTTCACCCATTGTCAGAGATTTAATTGACTTGAAATTTAGTATGGATATGTAGTTTAGATGGTTATGCAGGTACAGTCAACAGAAAGTACAATCATTAAAACCCACATAAAAAAAATACTTACATTAGGTACTTTGTTTTTACAAAATATAATTTAAGTACCTGTTTTTAATTTAAACATTTCATAATTTTTAAGAAGGCAAACAAGTTTTTATTTAAATAAAAAAGTTTTGGACGAGTTTACTTATAATAATTAGTACGAGTAAGAGTAGATTACCTACTCATAATAATTGCATCATGAATGTAAATACGCCGTTTTCAGCCTTGTATGGCATAATTTCGTAAATAAAAAATAATGTAGCAATTTTCAAATCAAACAAAATATTTATTTATTTATTGATAAAAACGTATAATAAAATATATATAATAATATATTTTCAAAATAAAAAATATAATATACTATACTATTTTCTCGTAGAAAAATAAATAAATCAGTTCCTACCTTAAAAATATAATATTATGATAGAAAACTTAACGCGTAACAACCATAAAAAATAAGTTCTTCGTTTTACAATAAAGAACGCAAGATTATAAAAAGTGCAGCTGGACACAATAATTAAAAAAACATAAAGACGAATTGAGAACCTCCTCCTTATTTGAAGTCGGTTGAAAAACCAATTATTTGTTAGGACACGAAAAGCAAGCGAAATAAAATTACCTTAGCGACAGTAGTCTCCATTTTCTGTACACAAAATCACAGCGGATATCGGCTAGCATTTAATTAAAACCATGTCGGGCACGTATTTGATTACACTAAAATTAGGTATCTTTAAAAATAACAAATTATTTTCAAGATTTTTCAACGAATGTGCGTTTTTTCGTCGTTCTAATTGCTGTCAGAACGGAACTGTCAAATTTTCTTTCCGTCAAGCGCGAGCGCGAGTCAACTCATGGCATGGTTTATTACAAAGTCTCGTTCAAGATAAAGAAATTGCAAGGCAAATCGATCAAATAAACGATTTATAAGTTAAAAAATAAACTTGAAATTCAAGAAATTAAATTAAAATGTGTGTGTAAGATTATACAAATAAATATATTCTTAGTCAATTAAGATAATATTCTTTATATTATGACAAATAAGTTTTAGAATTCTTAATTTAATTCTACCCTCTTCTTAGTTTATTACGACTATCTGTTCGCAGGTGTGACTTTCCGTAATTCTTACATGAAATTCTAATTACCAAAAGCATTTTAAGTTATGAATATGAATATGGAAGTTGACGGGGTAAGTACTACCTTTTGACTTTGATTGTTTTTTTTTCTTCAAATGTAATCTCGAGTCCACCGACATTCGTCGACACTTCGACAGCTTAGTGATTCGCTTTTCGTTGTTTTCTATTTTCTTCCTTCTGTCATCCAATTAAATCACAATTTGCTAATAAAATGTTCAAGACAGTGTAAAATTGCCATAAAGAAATAAAAATTCTGTGTCCTTCAGGAAGTAAGGAGGCACAACAGTTTTACCAGCCCGAAGGTTTCACGAGCGCCTGTGGCCAAGAGACTGGGAAGAGAACGTTGTCGCAGCTACCATGCGCAAACTCCTGAAGCTGAAAGAAATCAAGCCCGACAAAGTGCACCTAGTAGACCTAAAGTGAGTATCAAGAATACCGGGTAGTTTTTGGTTTCTGCACCTCAAAAGGAAAAAGGAATGCTTTTATCAATTTGTCTGCCTGTCGAGACGTTTTTGCTCAGAAACACAAGAAGCTGTCCGGTTGAAATTAATAAAATTTATAAAACGCACATCGAAATAGAAGTATGGTCTGGCTATGATCTTTTGCAGCTGTAAAAAAAATAAGTTTTTGAGTTAACGCTATCAAGAGATATAACCCTTTGAATTTTTATTTTCATAAAGAACCGTGGAAATAAATAAAAAATTGAGTATTCATAAAAGTACCTATTAAATTTGGCAAAAACTAGGGCTTTATAATAGGCAAATAATTAATACTTATCCAAAAATTACTAACACGCCCTTTTTTCTAGTTTTTAATATGTATGGGATCCTCAGTGCGCGAGTAAGACTCGCGCTTTTTTAAGGCGCAGCCACATGTAGTCGCTAGACGCTCGTTACCAGCGTCAAATCAAATCTGGTCACGTGACATATAGCGATAAAGCTGAAAATTTTGAGCTTTATAGCTAGGGGAAAAAACCTCTTCAATTTCGGAAAAAACACTTCTATTTTTTTTTCATTCACTCCAATTTCTTTTATTTGTGCCACAGCCAAGACAAAGATCATTCCTGCAAGCAGCCATTTTGACGCTGCTGTTCGACGTTGCGACTTGACGCTGCATTTTTGAGTCTCGGGAAATTCAAAATGGGGTCACGTGACCAGATTTTTTGCTGAATTCGACTCGAATGCTTCGAATGATTCGAGCGACGAGCGACTTGCATGTGGCCGCACCTTTGTAAATCAAAACTTGATATAAAAATGAACGCAGTTTTCTTGAAAAAGTTAACTGTGAATGCATCCGTCAATTTTCCGATTTTGACATTTCTTAGGCGCGTTCAAAAATTAAGAAAAGTTTACCCAAAAGGAAACTTGATTTTCTATTCTAATATGGTCGAAAATATTAAATAAAGTTGTAAAACATATTAAAAATAAATAAACGAAATATATAATCACTTCCTCTTCTTCGACAACACATTTGAAAAGCAACTATAAAGTTAGTAAATGTAGTGGCAGTAGGCATTACCAAATATGGAGTTCGCTCGTTCTCCCAACCGTCCTCCCTTCGATCCTTAGTAGCTCTCAATATTCTTTTCTATTAATTACTGAGTTACATTCAAATGATTTCATTGCATTTTCTAGTGTAAATACTATAATAGACATATACAAATAAAAGTGAGTTGGAAATCTTTACAAGTGAACAGTGTCAAAATATAGGTCATAGGAGTAGCTTATAGGTTATGTTACAAATTGGAATTATTTAAACAATACAGTTTGTTGTAGTCGTGCTGTGTTTTCCGTTTCAGATGTCGTTTAGGGTGGTGCGTAGTTCTAAATTTCGCCATGTTTACGGGCAAGCACTCAAGCGGGAGCAGTGTTATGACAATATACGTGTATCGAAGAGTTCGTGGGACTCTACGTTCTGTGCCGTGAACCCCAAGTTCCTGGCAATCATCGTCGAGTCAGCCGGCGGCGGTGCCTTCATCGTCCTGCCCCACAACAAGGTAAGCCTTCAATAATCATACTGTTTTATTAAATCTATAAATAACATGGTTAAAGTCAAGCTTGACTATAATTTTTTCGCTGTCAGCATTACACGGTGTTAATTCTTCAGTTATTTAATTTTATGATAGTTAAAAACTTAATTTATAGCTGTCATAAAATACATGTTATGTTTGGTCTCTTAGGACTATTATTGTGAAGCTTATTGAAACTACTGAATTGAAATTAATAAAAATAAAGGTACTGTTACCCATGCTAGTTACTAGAATGCTAGCCAGCAATAAGCATGCTCCTGAGTAAGCATGCTCAAAGCAAACACTCTACTACACATGCCTTTTGATAGCATGATCTCTGCCAGTTTAAACAAAACCATGGAAAATCAAACAGCCATCCGCATGGAGCTGAATAAAATTATCCTTTTGCTGGCAATGCAATGCATCCAAAAACTTTTCTCAGCTAAAAGGAGGGAAAAAAAAGAAATAGGAAGATTTATAGTAGTTTTTGTTTAAGTACATTTACATTCACTGAATCAACAACAATTTGTATCTAGTCTAAAGGTAGTCAACCAGTTTGATTTTTAGAATAGAATAGAATAGAATTTTAGTAAAAAACTTATTTTAATTTAACCTTTTTTTGTTGATTGTACTTTCATTGTCATCCAAAATACATGTCCTTACCAAGTTTGAAGTCGATGCCATTATCTATTGAGGAGTTCTCTCCTGCAGAGATGATCCTGGCCGCACCACCAGACTTCTGATTTAACACTTTTTAAAATTATTTATAGACCGTCTCTTAATTTATTATGCCACTTGACATAGGCCTTGTGTCCACTTTGTCATTTACAACTCTGATCCATCATGGTGCAAGGATCAAGTGGATATAGTCCAAGCATTCCTAGTTGATTATCCACTTTTTCTCACTTCTCCCGGGCGGCAGTTTCATGGGGGCGTGAAATCCTTGAGACAAGAAATGAGAAGAAAAGAAGAAAAATGCTACTCATTGGCAATTTTAACAGTTTTTCTCAAACATTGAAGGGAAGGGGCGCCACCACGTTTTGCCCCAGTTCAATAAAAACGTAGATCCGGGGCTGAGCAAGATTGTCCATATTTTCCGTGCCTCTGAAAAGGCGCCATTATAATTATATATAGCACTAGCCCTTGCCATCTGGTGCCTAGAGCGAGCACTCCCCTTGCTCTACCCTACAACGGCACCGAACATAGTGAGTCTGTACCCTTTATTTGGTTTTCTCAGCCCTATCCAGCCTCATTTTAGATTTAGCCATGGGCACTGGCAGAAATATTTTCAGAAGGGTGCATTGCATCTTGCATCTGCATATATAGAGAGCTTTTATAGGTTTCATTCTGTGACTTAGTCTAGTTCTATTTATTTTCTTTTATGCCATTGGGTGCAAGTGGGGTGCACTTGCACCCCCATCCTGGCACCCATGTCTAAAGCTAAGCTACTGTTTATTTAATGATGGTGTATAAAATGTTATCACATCAAGATTGCTTGCTACCGGACCCCTCCATGATTGATTTTCTTATCTTATCTTTATTAGCCATCAAATTTTTTGTGCATAATAATAAATATGAGATTACTGTTAATGTGCGAAATATGCTCTCTTTGTTGGAATATTTTTTGGTAGAAAAATGTGATACTAATTTTGCTCTGGATGAAATTGAAAATATTATAGTAATTCTTTTGAATGGGCTACTTAAAGGTTTATTATATAATTTTCTTGAAGTTGAGGGTTGCAGTAGAATTTAAATATATGAAGCAATCATTCAGCCAAACGAGACGTAGTAGTACGTTAATTGCTCTAAGTTCATTATCATCATCCCAGCTTATATTAAATATATTGACCCGGATAACTCACGTCTTAAATCGAGTTTAGCTCGACATGTTTCGGGCTAATCCGTAGCCCTTCGTCTTCGGAGCAACGCGACTCAGCGGCTGCTGCAACACGCGCACTGCGCGCCGCCGCTTTGATTTAAGACGTGAGTTATCCGGGTCAATATACTTAATATGAGTGAGTCTCACGGTAGTTTCATGTTCAAAATCCCAGCTTATATTATGTCCCACTGTAGTCACAGGTCACAGGCCTCCTCTCAGTAGGAGAAGGCTTGGGCTGTAGTTCCTACGAGGGCCCAGTGCTGGTTAGCAACTTCACACACACCATTGAGAAGCTATGGGTCAGACCACAAGGCCACCATGGCTGTTAAGTACAGTCACCAGCCCGATATCCGATACAGCAAAGCCTGCATAAATATCTGATAACAGTACTTCTAGGGTCAATAGGATGTGTCATATGTCATATATTAATGGATGTAACGATACTACAAAACAGCAAATGATGTCTTGTACATTAATTAGTAATATAATAAGTCTGTGTTGTATGATGTGTTGTGGCAATTTTATTATTATTACTATAGGATTCACCAATCTCAAACAAGCCGTTAAATATATGGTTAAATAAAATTTCTGCAAACGAAAATTGTTATAAATTTAAATTTGCAGTGCTTGAGCCAAAACAACCAAAAATCTACAACAAATGAAAAAAATAACTAACCATTGCAGCCGAAAGTGTGTGAATTTTTGCATCAAACATATCTATGTGGCATAGATGTAACTGTTATAGGTAGATATACTTGTTTTGTTTTGTTAAATATTGAAATTCTCCCATTAAACTATCTTAACGTTTACATTTCTAAATTGAAATATACTAGACTAGTTTGTATTACAATGATAGATAAGTAAAATGTTTAAAATCCTTGAATGTACCATCAGCCAAATATGTAGTTTACCACCCTTAAGTTGAAAATCGTTTGTATTGTATGTCATAAAACAATAATGCCAATAGATGTGCCTGTCACCTTTGAAGTTCGACCTTAGCAACATATTCATTTGATAGGAACTTATTTAAAAATTGATAGACCACTTATTTGGCTGATGGTACCAAATCTGGCAGCTGAAGTTTGTTTACATTTATTTAAATACCTATCCAAACCAAGTATAGTTGGTCTTATTTCTAGAATAGACACCAATATTGCCCATGTCTGTCTAGTAAAACAGAAGCATTGTGTGATAGCTTAGATAATGCATTCCAAGCAAAAGGGCACAATACTGGGAACGTGCAGATAAAGCATTGTGCAACCGATATGGGGGACAATGGGGTGTCGGAATACGCGCGGCAGCGTTCCGGCGCGAAACTACAGATTAAGTAATTACTACGTAACAGATACGGCATGGGTCCCCATAAAGGGCTCTGCCCAGTACACCGTATCATACAATGACCGTTGTAGGAACGTGTCAACTGTCAGACAAAAATATATACTTTGTATTGAAAAGTTTGAGACTTTGCCCACTAGCCTCCTTCCTGCCTCGAACAGCATGAGCATGAACTGGCCTGCAGGGCTACTACGAAACTCGAAACTCGATCTTCGTGTCGTGCGGTCCCTCTGACCCTTTTTTTGACTGTATGGCAAACGAGCATGTGGGTCTCCTGATGGTAAGAGATCACCACCGCCCATAAACATCTGCAACACCAAGGGTATTCAAGATGCGTTGCCAATCTAGAGGCCTAAGATGGGATACCTAAAGTGCCAGTAATTGCACCGGCTGTCACTGTCTGCTGCTTCACGGCAGGATTAGCGAGCAAGATGGTGGTAGCAGTTTCGTAGTAGACCTGCTGCGGTGTTCCCGGACCGATATGACCTTCAAGCCTTCAAGAAAAGAGCGTACCCCTACCTAAAAGGGCGGCAATGCACTTGTGACTCTTCTGGTGTTGCAGGTGTCCAATCGCTTACCATCAGGCGATCCGTTTGCTCGTTTTACCCCTATTCCATAAAAAAACACGTTTCTTAACCAACCTTCACCGTTGCATGCCATGTATGCGCGTTACATTCCATGCGTCCATGCCTGAGACGTTCCTATTACGGTCACGATATGATACGGTGTAGTGGGTAGAGAACCTTATATGGGGTTGATTATAAATTATTCATTTTATAAATCAATGCTAGTTAACGTTTGTTATCGAACGGAAAAACAATTTTTCGGCCATTCTCATTCCTCATGGACAGACAGACAGACGTTCGCGTCAAACTTATAACACCCCTCTTTTTACGTCGGGGGTTAAAACTGTCATTCTCATTTTATCGTGCACCTGTCTAATTACCGTACCGCTTTTTTTATGAGACTGAATTGATTGCACATCTAGGAAAAGGATGGCTGCCATTTACATTTATCTGTGCACTCAAGTCTAATTACCATGTCACTAGTGCGGGAAAAAGCGGTGCGGTAATTAGACATGTGCAGAATAAAATGAAAATGTCCGAAATATTGTTTATCCGTTCGATAACAAGCAAACCAGCTTTGATGTTTCAAACGAAAGGGGGTCGCTTCCTGAAAAAGTTTGAAGAACACTGGTAAAGGCTGGCTTGTCGAGTGTACTTCTTTGTCATAACACCCATGCGCCGCCCGTTCACCAAAAAGGGCGCTCTTGAACGGCTACCGTGTCAAGTTCACCCCGTAATACTCGTACGGCGGCCATCGCAGCTAGGGTTGCCAGGTCCTCAAAAGTAATAGCCGGACAGACCAGCCAGTTTGGCCGGACTTTTGGGCAAAAAGGCAATTATTAAGGACTAGAAGCTTCGAACGCGTCAAAAAACATTTTTTTTTCGTTGTAAATGGTAGCCTATGTACATACTTCCCAGAGTTATAAACTTTCTATGCCAAATTTCATCTTAATCGGTTCAGTAGTTTAAGCGTGAAGAAGTAACAGGCAGGCAGACCGACAGACAGAGTCTGTCTGTCTGAGTTACTTTTGCATTTATAACATTAAGTAGGGATTTTGTACCTATATGACAAAAAAATTATATGTAATGTCTACGGTTATTATCATTTTTATTTTTATGAACTTACTGGTCAGTTGTAAAAAGCCTAACAAAAACCGGACAGGTCGGTCACCGTTGAATTTGGCCGGACAAGCATTGAAAAAGCCTAACTATGTCCGGCTTTATCCGGACGCCTGGCAACCCTAGCAGCACTACTGCGTAATTTGCGCCCCGGAATAGATCGCCGTAGAATAACGTCTAAGGGCCGTTGCAGACTGACTGCATTCCAACTGAAACGTAACTGCGGACTGCCCGGACATTGCAGTTATTACAATTATGACAATGGCACTCTAACCTGCGCTGCTTGCAAAAGGACCGGATGTAAAAAAAAATGATAAAATAGCTGTTGATAAACGGGCATTTCTATCTACCGTTGTACCCTGAGTTGATGTGTCCGTTTTGTTACGATTTTTTCTTAATATATACATCCATACAAGGTTGGTTCTCGAATGGCGTCCGTGGACCGGGAGACGAGCTGTCGGTAGGCCTCCAACAAGATGGAGCGACGATTTGGTTAAGATCGCGGGATCGCGGTGGATGCGGAAAGCACAAGACCGGTCTGAGTGGAGAGCCTTGGGGAGGCCTATGTCCAGCAGTGGACGTCTTTCGGCTGACATGATGATGATGATGACATCCATACATTATTTTTTTTCCAGCTCGAAATCATGGACTGGACTGAGTCTACCTCCCAAATTTTGTTGAAATCGGAGAGATAAACTCAGGGTGCAACGGTAGATAGAAATGCCCAAATAATATTTATTAACGAAATTCCTTTGAGATAAACTGACCAAATTCGTTAACCAAAGGATTACAGTAAAAATACCGGCCACAAACCTACTGAATCTATTCTACCTAGACTAGAAATAACAAAAGAATTGAAACCGGAAGGCTACAATTCAATACAAAACAAATTTTACCAAATGAGTTAATGCATTATATTGTCCAGCATTATTCGTCATTTCTTTGTCATTTTTTGTCTTTAGTTCTTCGGCGAATTTCCCTATTCTGGATTAAATCGCGCAAAGAAACCCCGAGCATAGCTCTCCATACCCCTTGCGTGACAGCCTTTCCAATGGTCCATTTTCTGTTACTTTGAACGGCATTTATGGTTATTTCCAGATCTGGTAATCAGAGCCGAAGTATGAAGTCATATTAATTAAAAGATATAAAAGTCTCACAGTACATAATAAGAACAAAAGAACAGGTGCGCGTGCACTGTGACTCACGGCGTTTGTCGAATGCACGATCGATAACTTGGCTTTATGACAGCAATACCATGCACTAAAAATACAGCACTAATTTTAGTAATAACTATTCATACGCATGAATCTCTGACGCCGGTCTATTTATATCAATTATATATTAGCCATCACGTGTCACCGATTTGGCTCTAAAATAGGGGTATTAACGCTCTTATCAAAGCAGAATCAAACGCACCTACGTATACAATATGTAAAGGTTTTTTACAAGCTTCTATTTAGTTTCGCCTATCCCGTTGTCTGTCTGTCTATCTGTCTGTAATCAAATCTTGAAAGTTAAATTCGACCAACTTCCAGTATAGGTAGAGTCATTCACGATGACGCGTGCCTACAATGTCATTAATGGCTAATTTTGATAAAATCACCCATTTGGAACACTTATGTAAATTGCGTGACAAATAGTGACATCCTGGTAGTCCAGCCAGGGTCGTCTCCACAGGAGGGAACTCTTCAACGGTTAATGGCATCGTCTTGCATCGTCACCCAAACTACATTTGCATACCAAATTTCAAGTCACTGCTATTAACAGTTGGAGAGTTCCGTCCTGCGGAGACGATCCTGGCCGGACTAACAGGATGTCACTACTAGATTATTGTATTGTCACGCGATTTACATAAGTATTCCAAATTTCAAGTCAATCTGACTACTGGAAGTTGGTCAAATTTAACTTGCAAGATTTGATTACAGACAGATAGACAACGGGACAGCTGAACTAACAAAAGCTTGTAAAAGGCAGATAATTTTAAAATAAAATGACAACAATACTAATTAATTCTATGCTAATAATAATTGTTTAAAGCCAAGTCTAGTGATCATTCAAACTGATCATCAAAGTATTAGCTGTTAGGTATTGTAAACTCAGAATTTGAAATTTGCCACCTTGTTGATTTTGATTTGACCCATATACTTATTTTTTGCACACACCCCCAAAATCGGTCTCGCGTATAGGTATGCACGTATTTATTTATATGTATGAATTATTTACGCGTCTATTATTAGTGGGTTGTTGTGAAACGGCGCGCGCCCACGCCGGGACGCGCCGCAGGAGCGCCGGAGCGCCGGTTTCTTGTTACACGGAGGGCCTAGGTTCATTCAGGGACCTTGACGATTTACCGAAGCCGTGGTAGACTGGTTTGACCTATGCATGGCTAAAGTAGCCATGTCAAATTGAAAGTCACAGGTGGGCCGGAAAACCTAAGGGGCATGCATTTGAGTCGGCTGTTCGCCGCCAGACGGCGCTGCCCGACTCAGGCACAACGGCTGCGTTCAGCGTAACGCGTAGGGCCGTATTGCACGACACGACACGGTGACCGTCTAAAATGGTCTCGCCGGAAGACCAGCGCTGGCTCCACCTAAGGAGTCCTCATTTTATGCTGAGGCGGGACCATTTCGGGCACAAGCAAATAAGTAATCTTAATTATTTTCATTTTTTTTGTATTTTCTATTCTCATTTTATTTTATTTTATTTGATTTTTGGTTCTATCTATTATTTATATTTGTGTGTCCCGAATAAATGTTTTCGTTTTCATTATGTGAAGCAATATTGGCGATTTTTCTACTCCCCCCTCCCCCTTGGTGAGGTGTCGTGAGATTTTTCAAAACGCATATTTAAATTTATAATGTAAAGCGGTGCAACTTTCTTACCGTAATTTAACTCAGTTTTTTTTTTCACAATTTTACACTGTTTCTTGCAGGAAAAAAATTATGCGATATTTACCGAGACCACCGTCTTCCACGTGGGGTGAGGTTTAGCTCACTAAACGAATCACGTAATTAATGGATATTCCCTAATGTAACCAAATGCAAGATATTAAAGAAAAGGTTAGGTACCATAATAAGGCAATATGTTTTTAAAATTTTCTTTATATAGAATTCAGTTTGTAAGACGCTCGCTGGCCGCAGGAAAATGCTCGGTGGGTCGCCTGTTTCATATGACAGCTGGAAAGGGTCTAGGGTTCGAGCCAAAGCTTGTTTTTTGTGATTTATGCGCGTAATTACTATTCAATTTTACCAGGAGTTGTACGGTCAGTAAAGAAATGCGAAAACCTTCCCTTCCTTGCTCTCCCTTCCTTTTCCCTTCCCTTTCTTTTTTTCCTTGAGTATGTTTATCCGTTGCCTAGTGTCCATAGTACAAGCTTCGCTTAGTTTTGGACTAGGTCAATTGGTGTCAAGTGTCCCATGCTATTTATTTATTTTATTTCACACAACTGCGAATTCACTCAACCAATAAAAAAAAATGTTTTTTTTCTTCCCACTTGCTGAGCGGCCTGTCTGGCTGCTCGCCCTCTCTCCGGTAAGCTGTAAACAGCAACAGTACGTCCGAAAAAAATAGTTATTTGTGTCACAAGGGAGCAAAATTGTGTATTTACGGCGAGGGCATACATTGAATCCAGAATGCAGGAGGGATTCTTAAGTAGAATCCTGAGCGTAATGAGGGATTCAAGTGATAACGCCCAAGATGAAAATAATTTTACTCCCGAGTGCCTCATACAACTTTTCACACCAAGCATTAAGAATCTTGAAAAAATAAATTCTAAATATTATTAAAGATCAACCAGCATAGAAAATGGTGTGGCTTTACAATTATCAACTTCAAAAAATGGCATTTGCAATAAAACACTTAGAAAAGCCTTGAACAGAAAAGTTGCACTTTGCTCCCTCTCGTCAGGGAGGAAAAGTTACTTTTCTGAAGGAGAGGTGTGAAAAAGTTTTTTTTGTTGCGGTAAATTTATAGTGATACGACTAGTAGGTACAATTTTCGATTCGATTTTACGAATATTTTTATAACACTGATTGGCGGCTCTCACTTATGGTTACACCTGAATCTATAAAATATGTAAACAATGCGAATACCTAATGTTTGTGTTACACCATCTAATCGCTGGCACATTCAGATAATGCCAACGGATTGGCCCAAAATGTGCTCATTTGGCGGCCGGCCATGTCTCGTAAA
This sequence comes from Choristoneura fumiferana, assembly GCF_025370935.1. NCBI lineage: Eukaryota > Metazoa > Arthropoda > Insecta > Lepidoptera > Tortricidae > Choristoneura > Choristoneura fumiferana. Next base: position 2,555,420 of record NC_133480.1, read on the forward strand.
CATTGGCCGATGTTTGATCAAATGATGGCTGGAGTTTAGTAAAATTGTTAATTTTAACTACATAATTGCGGCCAGCGAAACATGAACTGTTTTTATGTAGGTGTTTTACAAAAACAGCAAATGAGCTTTGTCACTACCATTTCATATTTTTCTTGTTACCTACTACAGCGAGATTTTCTTAAATACTTACTATATTTAATTTGGCTAGCTTGGTTGCCAGCTTTTGGTTTTCTCACTCGTTTCTCGACAACTCGAGTTCGTCTTTCCTAAGCCATATTTGGAACTATACTTTTCCCGTGGCTTCGCACGCGTATGCCATTAAATCAATATAATATAATATAATAGTAGGGGAGCCCAAGAGGGGATTTCGGGATTTACTAAAGCGCGACAGATTAATATACAGGGGGATACCTTGTACCCGGTTAAGTCCTTCCACCAACTATGAGCCCCATATACATGGCTGCTCGTCAAGGATAAAGGATCAGATTAGTAAAAAAAAGTTCATCATCTGGAATTCCCGAGCGCGTCAGATGGTAGGATGAGCTAGTTACATACTAAAACGTGTATATTCTACTAATCTGACAATTTGAGAGTGAGGTAAAGAAGGGGTAGGGTGAGAAAGTTGTAAAAAAAAAACGTCATCTCGACATTCTCGAGCGTGGCTAAATTTTTTTTTGTTTTGAAGGGAATAATTCAAGAATTACGAAAAATATATAATCTGACGGTTTCCACAAGCCGAAATAACAAACATCCATCGATAAAGTTTATTGCGTGCAGCTACGTGATGCCTATATTCCCCTCTGCGCGTTGCTATTCCTCTCTCACTCTTTCTCTATCTATTACTCTCTCACTCCGTCCCCATTCTGGTTTCTGTTGCCATGACCAGGGCTTGTTAACGTTACCAAATTCACACTATAAGTAACGTTAAATAACGGTAAAAATCATAAAAATACCTAAGTAAGAAAATATAACGTTAATTGGTAACTTAACATTACGGTAACGTTACCTAATTAACGTTATTTTTACCGGTAAATTTACTATTAATTTAGAAAAAAATAATTGAGAAAAAAATACTCAAAAAAAAATTTTTTTTATAATTATTTTCTTATAAATACAGTATTCTACTTAAAAAAAAAGTGTCCGTATTTTTTTTCCAATGCATATATATACATTGACGAGTTCTTACGTGACACGCTCGGTAGAACTCTGTTGCAGGGAGCCACTGCAGGGCTACCTACGAAACTCGAAGTTCGTATCGTGCGGTCCCTCTGACACTTAATTTAATACGAGAGCGAGAGGGACGGTGCTATACGAACTTCGAGTTTCGTAGTAGCCCTGCTGCTGCCTTTATCAAGTTTTTTTGATAAGAGCGGCAAATGCTGACTGCAACAAGGTTCTAACTAGTGTCACATACGAACTTGTCAAGGTATTGAAGTTGATCGCTGCCTGTTCATACTGCCGGCAAAAACTCTTGTCTCCTCTAGCTTGTCGCCAGCAACATGAGCTAACGAAGGCAATACTCGCTCCTCTCACGAAGTGCTGACATGGCGACATGGCGTGTACGGTCTATGTAAAACATAGACCACTGGTCACATATCCATAGGTCACTGGTTCAAATCCGGTTCGAAGGACCATAAAGATGTACGGGACAATGTAGTCTCGAACGAGTCTTGGATGATAGTTGAATTGATATATGGCAGATTACTGAAGTAATGATTTATTTGATAATTGATTACAATTGATACACCGATGCACACCGTGGCGGATAAATGTGCACTGACTCAAATGCTAATAATATAATGAAATTACACAATACTACGTGAAATGCTGACAAAAGGAATGTGCGGTTTACATAGACCGTACATGGCGCTTATATTTTTTACAAACATTGGTTGATGTTGGCGCAAACGTTTGATTAATGGATTTTTTTTACCTAAAATAGCTTTAATTGTTAACCGTGCCAACACCGTGATTTTTATTCTTTAATAATAGAGTGACTGAAAGTTGAAACCTTGCTCTGTAAGTAAACGAATGCACCTTGTGTTTTTGGAATTCAGGAGCTGACCTCAATATACATGTTTGCCAAGTTATTTCTGCATTTACCGCACCTGTACCTACTTATACATCATAAAATCATACTAAAAATATAAATAATTAAAAGTGTCTTTGTCTTATTTAACTTTTTTCTCTATTTAGAATAATGAAATAATTCGTATAATTTCAATACGAGTATTATTACTTAAACTTTCGTGAGACATTGATAAAACTTACTAAATTAAACCATATTAAATATAATGACCCGGATAACTCACGTCTTAAATGGAGTTTAGCTCGACATGTTTCGGGCTAAACTCGATTTAAGACGTGAGTTATCCGGGTCATTATATTTAATATGAGTGAGTCTCACGATAGTTTCATGTTCAAAATTAAACCATTCAACTCAAGATTATAAGCCAGGAACGGTCTGCCTAGTTTCGATCTTTTCGGTAGATCTTTTTCAAGGTGAGTGCCGGGAACGCCACCGTCGTGAACACACACCTATGTAAGGATCTACCGAAAAGATCGAAATTAGTCGGACCGTTCCTGACTTATTATAATCGTGAGTTGATCCATTTTTAACCCCCGACGCAAAAAGAGGGGTGTTATAAGTTTAACCGTTATGTGTGTCTGTTCAATCTGTGGCACCGTAGCTCTTAAACGGGTGGACTGATTTTAATGCGATTTTTTTTATTTGAAAGCAGGTTTTCTAGCGATGGTTCTTAGACATGTTTTAACAAAATAGTTATTTTATCTTAAAATTTTATAACGAAACAACAACACATTGAAATACGAGAATAGTATAGTTATAAAAAGGTACGAAACAGCAAATTATTTTATTTATACCTTATTTATACTCTAAATAGGTATAGCGCATTATGAAAATTTAGATATACAGATAGTGTTTAGCGAAGAGAAAAATTAAATCGGTTTAAAATTGGATTTATAGTGATTTTTTGAAAAATCTATATACCTGTGAGAGAGAGAGAGAGAGAGAGAGAGAGCTTGAAAATTGTTTTTCTATTCGATAACAGGCATTGTGTAGTTTTAATTTATAAAACATATACAAAATAGTCAAATACCGTATTGTATGTTACTCTTCAGAAAAAAAAATTGCGACAAATTATCAGCATTTTTTTAAGCATTTTTTAAATGTTCACCTGGCAAACCCTACACGGGACAATTCCACCGGGGGCAAATCCGCGAGCGCGAGCTAATTTTCCGTACAATTTTCAAACATCACGATACGACGCGCTTGCCAAAAGCCACTCAGAATGATCACTCAGTTCCAGTTTGTATATTATTTTAAACGCGACCTGATTATGTATGTAAACTCGTGCACGCCACTTCGCTAATTAGTCTCACTAATGAACTTTCACTGTTAAGTTAGTGTGAAAGTTTATTAAAACTGCAGTTTTATTATCGAAAATACAAACTGAAATATAGATGCACAGAAAAAACAGAAAAATAAGACCATCACTGGGAATCGAACCCAGGTCCTCGGTAATCCGTACCGCGTGCTATACCGCTACACCACTGATGGTCAACGGTACCGACACGAATTTTCCCTATGCACCTCATATCTCAGCTTGTGTTTCTTACTTAGTCACTTAAGCAGCGACGCTAGCGACATCTATGCCGTAAGCCCTCAAACTTTTTCGGCATTCCTTTGGAACTAACCGCTCACCCGGACAAGAGATATCGTTTCTAAGCAATCAAAACCGACCGACCGAGTGACCGTAAAAGTAAAAATTTGGAATTGAAATAAAAAATACAAAAAGATTCCAAAAAAAAACCAATCTTAGTTTTATTATCCTGTTTTTTTAATGCGGTCCGGCGCGTCGCGCGGGGCTGTGACAGTTTTTTTCTGTTCATTGCTGCTGCCAGGTAGGTGCCGCTGTGCGACGAGCGTCTCGGCCGCGCAATGAATAGAACACGCTCGTGCGGAAAGTAGAGATGGGTAAATCCGGATCTGAAGATTGAAAGGAGACAGATCCTCAAGCGGATCCGAATCCCTTATTGACTCTTTTCAAACCTTATCGACTCCGAGGAGTTACTAACTCCGACCAACCTATTGGATCGAGTGACCCACAATCGGCGAAACTGTAGTGTATTGATCCCAGCTGGATCGGCCGGGCGCCATAGACAAATAAATGACGACCGGATGGCTAAGTGGCTAAGTGGTTAGAGAACCTGACTACGAAGCTTGAGGTCCCGGGTTCCAATCCCGGCCGGTGCAGATATTTGTATGAATAATACGAATGTTTGTTCTGAGATCTTGTATGTTTAATATGTATTTAAGTATGTATTTATCTATATAAGTATGTTTATCCGTTGTAGGTCAATTGGTGTCAAGTGTACCATGATATTTATTTATTTATTATATATTTAAATGATCGCTTAAAAGAACCGGATTCAATAAAGGAGTCGGAGTCGGTACCGATACCGGAGGTGAATTTAGTGAATCGGATCACTTCTCGGAGTCGAAATTATCCATGTCTAACGTCTAAGTCCATTGTAAGAGCCTAAAGCTGATTGGTCTGGTGCGTATATCCGCTCGACTCTGGTATGAAAGCACACTCTAAATAAAACAGTTCTAGATGTACAAGATATACCGCCAGTATGTTTACTACTGTAGTTTCACTACAGATAACAGTATTTTTAGAATTTTAATTTTATTCAAATGCTAGCGTAGCGTAACTTTTATATTATGACCGAGCAGCTACTTTTAGTGCATTCTTAGAGATTTTTATACAATAATTAAACTTTCATCATAACAATTATTTCTCATATTAAACGTTCGCAAGGATTATATTATAGCTGTTGTCCGCAGCTTTATCTAAAAATAACTAATAGATAAAATGATGATGATGATAACCGCAGTAGAACTAAGGTTACCGACATAGCACAAGAATTGCGAAACTGAAGTGGCAGTGGGCGGGGCACATTGCTCACAGGACTGATGGCCGGTGATCAGAAGGTTCTCGAATGGCGTCCGCGGACCGGGAAACGAGTTGTGGCCTCTGTTTAGGCCTCCAACAAGATGGAGCGACGACCTGGTTAAGATCGCGGGATCGCGTTGGATGCGGAAAGCACAATACCGGTCTGAGTGGAGAGCCTTGGGGGAGGCCTATGCCCAGCAGTGGACGTCTTTCGGCTGACATGATGATGATGATGAATACATAAAAACTCGCCTAAATTACCTAAACTGACGCCTTGTTGTCTGTCGTTAGGCACGTTAGATAAGTATGTAGCCTCTATCATGTGTCCGTACAGGCCACAGTATAGAGATCGCTCTCCAGTCAGATGTTATGCTTATGCCTGGAAATCGAAATCCGAAGTTGAAGGAAGAGTGTTGGAAACGTCGTAGTAGTTCATCTATTCGGTGACTAGATGGCGCTAGACTCTCAACAAAGAGAAAGAAAGAAAATATTTATTATGTTTAATATGTTTTGTTTTTTCCGTTGCAGGTTGGGCGCATCCCAGCCGACCACCCACTGGTGGGCGGGCACAAGGGCCCCGTGCTGGACATCGCGTGGTGCCCCCACAATGACAACGTCATTGCCAGTGGCTCGGAAGACTGTGTCGTCAAGGTGAGTGGTCATCATTATGTCAATTCCCTCGGGCCAGTATTAAGCGTTGTACAGTCAGCTGCATTAACATCTGCCACAGCGGAGCGTGCAAAAATATCTGCAACGTCTTACTGGCCTTAGAAATATAGTCATATCAGATATTTATGCGCGTTTGTTGTGTCATATGGTCTTGTTCCAACACGGCAAATATCGTTAAAAAAATTAGGCACTATGTTATTTCTTTTATGAAAACAAAAGACAATATTTACGCCGCATAAGGCCGCGTTTCCACCAAAGATGTGTGAAGATGTGTTGCGAGGAATGTGTTTTTCATCAACCAATTGGGAGGGTGCGAAGTACTAGGTGGGGGTAATGAAATCTATCGCAGCGCTCATAGTGGCTAAAAGAAGAAATAATCTAGGCTCTGTCATCTGTCATACTCATATGAATCTGTCATTAACAAAGCAATTTGTATAGACTTCAACTACCTAATTTTAGTAATAGATGTTTGTGTTATGATGCGAGCTTGAATTATTGAACACTGTCCCTGTTTTGTTCTTAACTCCTCTACATCTCGGACATGTCCAGCAACAATTTTCCTTATGAGACGGTTTGTGTTTGAAATTTTATATTGAGTGATACTCACAAAACCGGTCTTCAAAATGATACTCATTTTGATCTGAAAACGATATTTAATTTATTACTAGCGATATAAGAACAATTATATAATTTTACTATTATTCAAAGAAACTAATAAGATAGCTTTATCTTTTCGTTTTACAGTAAAAGTACAACTAAACATGAAGTAAACAAACCCTGACATAACGAAAATAAACACACTTTTTGAATAAATTTCACTTACCTCATTTAATTTTAAGACCAAAAATGAATTCACAACCTTTTGTCCACCAAAATCACGGTATCACAGTAATTTTGTATTATAAATTAATACGTTATAGGTTTGATTTTTGTCACAATGTCGCGATGAAATTTCAAAACGTCAGATCATCAGAGCTAAAAAAGTTGCGGACGCTAGATGGCGCTGATGTCGTGCACAGAGTCAATAGAAACGCTTCATTTACCTCAACAGAAACACTTCTATTGTTTCATGAACAACACGTTCCTCGCAACGCAGGATGCAGATCTCTAGTGGAAAAGCAGCTTAAGTTTGTGTTAGGTTTTGGCACAGATATAGATTACACTAGATTACGCAAATGCATCTACTTCGCGTGTCCGAATCCGACCAAACGTCGGGGTTGGCCCCATACAAAGACTGACCGCTAACTGACTAATCATGACTAGTGACTGACTCGAGCCCCACGGCGCGGGCGGGCGGCGCATTCGAATCGATTTTGCGCGGGTATCGGGGAATTCACATCGCTAATTCGCTCTTGAGATGTCACAGTAGATATAAAAAAGTAACACGGTTGGTTTTCATACAGATTGAGGTGTTTGCGTTATCTAGTGTATTCTATATCTGTGGATTTTGGCAATGAAGATTATTTGAGTTGAGTTAGTTGACCGGTGTTGTTTGTGTCCAGGTGTGGCAGATCCCGGACGGCGGCCTGTCCCGCACCCTGACGGAGCCCGTGGTGGACCTGGTGTTCCACCAGCGGCGCGTCGGGCTCGTGCTGTGGCACCCCACCGCGCAGAATGTGCTGCTCACCGCCGGCTCCGACAACCAGGTCAGTGGGACTAGGGGATGATGGGTTAGTATCGGGAGCGCCAAAGTTCGCACACTTTTCTCTAGCCATACTGTAATGTTTGTCCGAATCACCAACGAAAAACGAGCCTACCAATTCCTGAAAGGTCGGCTACGCACCTGTGATTCCCCTCATGTCGCGGGTGTCCATGGGCGACGGTGATATAAATAAAATATCGTTTGTCCTATTTTTTCCCACTGAAACCTTAAATTTTTCTGAAAATTTTAAATGGTCATTCTATAGAAAACTATGGTTAGGTTTTTTTCATAGAAACTCAGCAATTATTGGATTCAGACAAAAAAAAAGACTTATTAGAAACGATCATTCTGACAAACATTCGGACTTTCAATGAGTACGCGAGCCTATATGGACCCGTTAGTATTATTTCGTCTAAAAAGTAGCTGGTCTAAGTAGCAAATTAGAATTAGCAGTTTGTCTAAGTATCAAGTGGTCTAAGAAGCAGATCCTAGATATCTAATGGTTTACGCGGCGTGCAAGAATTTAGTAAACATTCGAATAGTTATCAAGATTGCACAGTTGTTGCAAGCGTGTAGAGGCTTACAGCTGGTGGGTGGTGCGTGGTGGCGTGTTCCAGATGGCGATATGGAACGTGGGCACGGGCGAGGTGCTGATGACGCTGGACTGCCACCCGGACCTGATCTACTCGGCCTGCTGGAACTGGACCGGCTCCAAGCTGCTCACCACCTGTCGCGACAAGAAGATACGGTACGGCGACATACGACACAGATATAGGCTATTTCTACGACAGGCGAAAAAATTTACAATGGCAAACTACTTATTACATTTGTTAATTAAACTTTCGAATAGTGAACGTGGCGTTTGTTCTTCTGTGCAGCGTTATGTCTAGAGAACAATACGGTATTTGACGGTATTATCGAATAGAGAAACAATTTTTAAGCTACCTTTACAAATAACAAAGTTATAAAGGTTTGAAATTCAAGATTAGACAGAGAAAGACATACTGGCATGTGACGTCACACGCCAGTACCGCCATACTTGCTGCATAGAGAAAAGCGTTAGAGAAAGGGACAGGTATATAGATATTTCAAAAAAAACATAAATCCAATTTTTCAACCGATTTAAATTTTCTCTTCGCTAAACACTATCTGTTTATCAATATTTTCATAATAATATTAAGATATGGCAAAATCAGGAGTTGTCAAATACCGTATTCATGAACAACCTACCTCAACAAAGCCGACTTCGATGTATGACACTTGCTAAAGTCCTCAAAGCCACAATAGTCCGCACCGCCACTAAGTCTCGCTGACTGTTGCCTTTTTTACGGTCGAAGGCGAAGGACTTGCGCCAATCAGCCACTGACAGCAAAGAGGATGAAAATTCAAAATTGTATTCTGTTATAGCATGACACTTAGAGATACACGCGAAAGATTACGCCATATTCCGTTTTTTCGCCTGCCGTTGAAACTAAGTATACTTACAGTCTTAGCTGTCATTGTCACTTCTCATTCATCGACTCCTGATGTTTATATATCCCAGAGGTTCCCAAAGTGGTCCAGGTGTGGAATCCTAGGGATCCACGGGGGAGCAGACAGGGGTCCACGTTGGCATGAAAGAAAAATGGGAGTTTTAATCTCAGAGGTGGGCCTCAGAGTAAAAATTTATATGTGAAATTACATTTGAAATCCACCACGACCTTTAAGGTGAAGGAAAACATCGTGAGGCAACCTGCACGAATCCGCAAAGCGTTTGAATGGTGTGTGTGAAGTACCCAATCCACACTGGAGCGCCCTGCAGTATACGTCCCATATAGGCAGAGATGATGATGATGGCGTTTTTGTCTTGTCCCAGCATCATCGACCCCCGCAAGGGCGAGGTGGAGGCGGAGGCGATCGCGCACGAGGGCAGCAAGGCGTCGCGCGCCATCTTCCTCAAGCACGGACTCGTCTTCACCACCGGGTAAGTGTCGTCACCAACCTGAACGGCTCCGGCTTGAAAATCTCACCTTCCCGAAACGTACACTTTCCCTAAAAGTGCACTTTCTGCTAAATGTACACTCCCAAAAGGGACACTTTCCCATTTGGGGCACTTTTTCCAAAGTTTCACTATTTCAAAAAAGCACTTTTCTAAAACGCACACTTTCCCAAAAGGTATACTTTCCCAAATGGAGCACTTTTCCGTAAAGTGCACCAAAATGCACACATTTGGTATGAGTATGTGTATTATTCACGGCGATGAAATAGTAAAAAAAAAAAAAAATTTTGCATATTTGTTATATATGGAATGGAACGTGAATCCACTATAATTTAGTAAAATCCCGATTTCAATTCAACTGCCTGTTCTAATCTACTACGCGTGCGAAGCCGTGGCTAAAATCTAGTTTGTAATACAAGCGAATTCTTAATTTTAAAACCTAAAATATTTCTGGCATCTATCAGGCATAATTCAAAGATTTCATGTTAAATAAAATCTGATATTTGGTGAGTGTGCGCAGTACATGATCTAATTCCTCCATCTCCATTTTGCCAACGTACTTCCGGGCGGCGGGAGCGTTCCATTGGCCCGCACAAAGCGGTTTTTTTTTATTCGACTGGATGGCAAACGAGCAAGTGGGTCTCCTGATGGTAAGAGATCACCACTGCCCATAGACACTCGCAACACCAGGGGGTTTGCAGATGCGTTGCCAACCTAGAGGCCTAAGATGGGATACCTCAAGTGCCAGTAATTGCACCGGCTGTCTTACTCTCCACGCCGAAACACAACAGTGCAAGCACTGCTGCTTCACGGCAGGATTAGCGAGCAAGATGGTGGTAGCAATCCGGTTGGGTTAGGTTTGCTTCATCTTTCATAATGCGAACTGCTAAAGAATGGGATTCGCTCCCGTCGTCTGTATTTCCTTATAAATAAAATCTAGGGCTCTTCAAGGCTACAGTGAATGAATAGGCTGTTACTGAACCAGTGAGATACACCTTGGCCTCATCTGCACTTAATATCAGGTGAGGTGGGGTCAATCAAGGTCAGTTATTTAGAAAAATGACCGATGGATGGATGGCCGTTGGGGCCGAAAAGTTCTCGAGTGGAGGCCGCTGATCGGCAAGCGCAGCGTAGGACGTCCACCAACAAGATGGACGGATGACCTGGTTAAAGCCGCAGGTTTACGGTGGATGCAGGCCGCTGCCAACCGAAGCAACTGGAGATCTGTGGGGGAGGCCTATGTCCAACAGTGGACGTCCTACGGCTGAGATGATGATGAAAAAAAAAATCTTCTTAATAACTTGGTTTCTTACAGTTTCAGCCGAATGTCGGAGCGGCAGTACTCGTTGCGCACCCCGGACGCGCTCGGCGAGCCGATAGTAACCGTCGAGATAGACACGAGCAACGGCGTCATGTTCCCGCTGTATGACCCTGACACCAACCTCATATACCTGTGCGGGAAGGGCGACTCCGTAATTAGGTACTTCGAGGTGAGTGTCTGGTGAGAGAGATGGATCAAGCGTGATATATGACAAAGGAACCACAGATATAGATTACACTAGATAACGCAAACACCTCAATCTGTATGAAAACCAACCGTGTCACTTTTTTATATCTACTGTGACGTCTCAAGAGCGAATTAGCGATGTGAATTCCCCGATGTCCGCGCAAAATCGATTCGAATGCGCCGCCCGCCCGCGCCGTGGGGCTCGAGTCAGTCACTAGTCATGATTAGTCAGTTAGCGGTCAGTCTTTGTATGGGGCCAACCCCGACGTTTGGTCGGGGTTCGGACACGCGAAGTAGATGCATTTGCGTAATCTAGTGTAATCTATATCTATGGAAAAGACCATGGGCAGAAATGTTCTCACCCACCAACAGAAATGAAAATTGACTCATTTAATAGATCTTGGCAACCTGATGATTTTTTTACTACGACGAGGATCGCTCTATGTATGGGGTTTTCTTGGAAAATGTATTTTGTTTTTATATATTTTTTGCTCATTTCATTGAAAGTTACAGGAAGAAGGTTATAGAAACATAAAAAATAAACATAAAACCCCCATACATAGGGTGATCATGGGGTTGCGAAGACCCATTAACTGAGACATGTTTCATTGCTTGGACAGTACCCATATAAATTTGCCCATTGTTCTTTAGGCGCAAGCCACACAAGAAACGAGGTGGGACGGGGGCACGGGGCGAGGGCGTCTCCGCCTCGTCTCTTCTGTGTGGCCTGCACCTTAAGCAGGCGCGGCTCACTCCGCGTTTACGTTCTTCGCTACAAGTAGCCGGGTACCACTCTGTAGTGGCCTATTCAGCGGTTGTCTCGCACAGCCTCGGATCACCCCTGCTATCGGTGATGCGGTTCGCATTTTCTTCGTTATTACACAGCCATAACGTTCCGTTTGGTTGCGCTAGAGTCGACGGCCTCGGAGCGGCCATAAAGCAGCGTTTCCACCAGAGATGTGCGAGGAATATGTTTTTCATTAACCAATAGAAACGGTTCATTTACCTCGCCTCGCTCCGCCCAGCTGTTTCCACCAGAGATGTGCTGTGCGAGGATGTGTAAATGAAGCGTTTCTATTGGTTAATGATAAACACATCGCTCGCAACACATCCTCGCACATTAGGTATTGGTGGAAACGCTGCTTAAATCATTAAGCGTAATCTAATAAAAAGGCAATCTTCGTTTGGAACAAAGGAATGGTTCCTTTGTACTTGTATTATTTATTCTGTGCCTTAAGTCATTGCTGAGTAGAAAAAATGTACGAAACGTAATGTTTTTCTTACTCACACATAATAAATTATTTGATTGTTTTTATTGTCATTAGTGCCTTTTTTTTTTTAGGTAACACCGGAGCCTCCGTTCGTCCACTACATCAACACCTTCCAGACTCCAGACCCTCAAAGAGGTATTTTTAATCTAAGCTATGTTAAGTTTGTATGGTAAGTCCTATCCAAGTCTGTACTAAATGGCTTCTGGTTAGTATAAATCATTATCGTACTACGAATGACACCGCATAGCCTAAACCGTATTAGAGATAAAGGTTTGAGTTTAATTAGTACTTCGGTTCGATCATCATAAAATATTGGACAAGTATTTTTTGTTTTGTCAATCAAACAGAAAAATGACATAGATGAAGCGCGTCAAAGTGCGGGGGTGGGGGTCCGTGACGTCACGCCGTGCTATAAAGTGTCACGCGGAACATTACCTGGCTTCGGAATTTATTTGTTTAATTTAGAAAAAAAAAACATAAGCGTCCAATATTTTCTGACAATGGTAGTGCCACGAGAGTTGAAGTGCATGATTACACACAGCTACATAAAGGACTGGTTGCACAAAAGGAGAATGAATGAGTAAATGCCAAAATCCCGCTGTCATTACTGACGTATGTATGTCGTAGTTTAACAGATGTACTAATTAGATTTTTTTAGGCAACAGCCTATTCTTTCACCAATCGTAAACTACATCACGTGCCGTTTGTTTGTGTGGCCAGGTATCGGTATGATGCCGAAGCGCGGCTGCGACGTGGCGACCTGCGAGATCGCCAAGTTCTACCGGCTCAACAACTCTGGCCTCTGTCAGGTAAGCTAAATAATATCATCAATTCTTCTTGTCTTTCTAGCTAGTTGGAAGAATTTCAATATAATTTTTGTTTTGAAAGATGACTTACCTTTACCTTTTGATCAAAGTTCCATAATAAAGATTAAAAAAAAAAAGATGTCTCTACCAAGTTCCTTGCGGTGCATTTTCCTTGGCAAGTGGTCTTTCTTTAGTAGTATAAAGAAGTGACATGTAATAGAGAACGCTCTATGCTGTTTACTCACAGAATAAAAGTTTTCATTTCGATATGTAGAAGTGGAAGAGGGCGGATCCATGCATAAAAAAGTGAATTTGTCGTGAAAACGTAACGGTTTTAGCATTGGAGGAGTAAAATAAAAGGAGTTCAGTCATCTGCATTAATATCTGTCACAGCGGAGCGTGCAAAAATATCTATAACACGTTCCTGGAAATAGAGTCGCAACAGTTAATTATTTATGTACGCTTTCTTGTGTCAGATATTGGTGTTAGTGACTGTACAGACGTAGCGATCTTGACAGATTAAAAGACCTATCTTTTAATCTGTCTGTCTTATGAACGAACGATCGGTTTAAGAACGATTTGCGAATTTTTAATTTCTCATAACACAAATATCAGAATTTCAATCTGTCAAAATATTGAGAACGTATAAAAACAATATGCATATAAACAAATTGCCGAATTTCTCAAATCATATTATTCAATTAGCATAATTGTCTTATGCATATTAAAGTACTGTATAATAGTCATGCCGCATAATTACTCAAAGTTCATAATAAACAATTTTTATGCAAACATCGAGGATAATGATCGAAAAGTATAAAACACCTGGCATAAATCCAACAGCAAAGATCATTTGTGAAGCAATTTTATCCGGGCTGCTATGAAAAAAAACCTAATATCGAGGGCTAAGGCAGGAGCTACGCTCCGCTTCGCTCCCGCTTCTGAACCTAACCTGTCCGAGTTGCTTCTGCTCCGAGCCATCTTGCTCGCTCGCTTCGCTCGCTCGCACAAATCAAATGTTTTTTTGCATTTAGCACCCATGATGTTATACCGTCCAATCTTTATTCTAAATGTTGTTATAGATTTTAATAATTATATGATTAATCTGTCATCTCCCAGGATAACAGGATCAAAGGAATTTGGGCACAAATTTGTGCCTCTGGGAGAGGACAGGTTAACCGAATATTCTAAATGAAATAATTGAATATAAGCATTATAGCAATTATTTTTATGACTAATGAATGTTATATTATTTAAAGCTTATGCTCGGTAATAATATGAAATCTGTTTTTATGCAAAATGACTATTATGATTCTTGAACGTAGTAAAATGAAATTATGCTAAAAGTTTGTATGACGATTGAACGGCACCCAAAAGATAGTACAGACGCCCTATAGATCGCAATCAAATGATAGATTTCGCAAACAAAAACTGTCATTTGATTGCGATCCCGAGCATCAGAAACTTTAGGCAATACGGTCACTGATCGATTCACAAGAGCTGGCACGAATGGATTGTGTCACCTTAATATTCTTGTTCGAAAATGTCGAAAATGACAGATGCATAACATTTTCATATTTATGTGATGTGTATTTAAGGTGGAACGATTTCCATACTAATGTATTAACACAATCATGTGCGCTTGAAAGAATAATTTGAAATTAAAATCACATCTGTTGACTTTTATTTGTTCTTTATTTGAGCATTTTTTATTTACGTAAAGAAAGCTTTTGATTAATAGCTTAATCTAGATGATTATTTTAGTTATTTTTTGTCAATATGTGAGTGGACGGCGACAGTATCGTACGCCAACGGCTCGGTTAGTAGTGTGTGTTTCAGCTACGTTGTCAACGCTGACAATTCGATGCTAAGCGACGTTGCCAGATTTCGTTTGATTTGTCTGATCAAAATCACATAATTACCATTTCGAAAGCTCGTTTAACTTTTTTTAAATATTTTTGCTGGCCATAGGTACAAAGTCCGTCAGTCAAAAGACTGAAGTGCAATGTATTGCCAATTCTTTGGGTTTCCGACAGAAATTAGGAAGAAAATCACATAATATTAACGTATTAACAAATAAGTACGAAAATTGCATTAACGGATTATAAATTAGTAGTGATAAAATCAGATAAAGGCTGCATGGCTTGTGCTTTTCCATAAATAAAAATAAAAAAACATCAAGTCAAATGTCAAATTCGTCAAGTCATAATTTTTTGATTCGTTTGTTGTCATAGGTTGTCATGACATTGTAAACTAATGGAGTAATTTTTCCTAAATTAAATTATCGTAATTTGTCCTCGAAACTGGCGGAATTATCATTATCTATAATCTATAATGTGAATGCAGTTATATTTTCAAGTATTGAACTGAATTATAATTCACATTGGAAACTATGAAGCCACGAACTTTGCGAAAAAATACATAAAGCATCAATACTCTGGTCTCGAATAAGACGCATTATAAGGAAATTAAAAGTAAGTACAGTAGAGGCTGAGTACAACATACAACTTCCACCACCCCCGTGGTACAGTCAAGGGCATAAATATATATACGTTCCCAGGCTTCAAAAATACCTGTACAGTTGATTAGCCAGAAATATTTGTACGGTAATCCGGCAAAAATATGTGATCATTTAATTAGTCAAAAAGATGTAGACATTTACAGACCATAAATAAATGTACAATGTCAGTCAAATATATGTAGGCAAATAGGAGGCCATAAATATTATACACGCAAACTTCAGATAACATAAAAACAAAGCTCAAGCCAAAAATATCTATACAGACAAGGGCATTAATATGTACACATAATTCGAAGTATCATATTAAAACTATTTTAAAAAGGTTTCTATCAACTCTATAAATACTGGCCACTTAGTACTCGTACGAGTACTTAATGATAATAATGTATTCGAATGTCAAGTTTGCCATTGATATGCGTCAATTTGATTTGTGTTATGTGTAATGATCTATTTTAATGCTATTCTGGATATCGGTACACATTGATATTATCGAAAATATTTAAAAATGATGTACAGAGTTT
>NC_133480.1:2571413-2574203 GCF_025370935.1 Choristoneura fumiferana
TAGAGTCACAGGAACAGTCATCCTCTCCGTCTTCGACTTGATGAACTCTGCCTTGTTTCTTACTACAAGCCGACGCGATGTGCCCATGCCGCTTGCAATAATAACACCGTGCCTTGGCAAAGGGGCACCGTTCATTTTGTTTGTGGGGCCGTGCACAATGTTTGCATTCCACGGATTTGATTTTATCAATTTCCATTGGCTCGTTACTATTGAGTGGAGTTTGCTTAGACATGCCAGCCTCTGGGTACAAGTCCGGAAACGTCGCCTGGTAGTTAAGACAATACTGAACGGCACTCTCATACGTGAGGTCCTTGGTCTTTAACAATTCCGCCGCAGGCGCTCGTCGCGCACCCCGAGCACTAGTCTATCTCTCAACTGTCGTTTGAGATCGGCAAAATTGCATTGTGTACCGAGCAATCCGATCACGCCGATATATTCTTGCACGCTTTCCTGGTGTAATTGCATGCGTTTATGAAACTTTCCTGCTTGCAAAATTTCATTAACCTCCGGTTCATAAAAACTTGTCCAACACTTGAATTATATCCGAAAAAGTAGATTGAGTTGGCCGGGCTGGCACCATAAGCGATGAAAATGAGCGCATATGTCTCTTTGCCGCACTGGGATAGAAACAAAGAGCGCGACTTGGCGTCGTCGCCCGCAACGCTCGCTATGTCGAGAGCACATAATAATCGTTCTTTATAGTCACACCACTTATCGTTTTTGGGGTTAAATTGTCCAGGAAACACAATATTTGAAAAGTTACTGCTCATTTTCACATTAATTACACCAAATTTTCCGAAGTCGCCAATAAAAGATACAACAAGGTTGATTCAGGAAGCGAAACTCATTTATTTCAGTCTACCCACAACTGTCATTACCAACTAATCACAAGACTACCCATCTTAATACATAACAATATAATTTTACTTTTATTCAAAGAAACCAATAAGATAGCTTTATCGTTTCGTTTTACAGTAAAAGTACAACTAAACATGAAGTAAACAAACCCTGACATAACGAAAATAAACACACTTTTTGAATAAATTTTACTTACTTCATTTAATTTTAATGACCAAAAATGAATTCACAACCTTTTGTCCACCAAAATCACGGTATCACAGTAATTTTGTATTATAAATTAATACGTTATAGGTTTGATTTTTTGTCACAATGTCGCGATGAAATTTCAAAACGTCAGATCATCAGAGCTAAAAAGTTGCGGACGCTAGATGGCGCTGATGTCGTGCACAGAGTCAATAGAAACGCTTCATTTACCTCAACAGAAACATTTCTATTGTTTCATGAACAACACGTTCCTCGCAACGCAGGATGCAGATCTCTAGTGGAAAAGCAGCTTAAGTTTGTGTTAGGTTTTGGCACAGATATAGATTACACTAGATTACGCAAATGCATCTACTTCGCGTGTCCGAACCCCGACCAAACGTCGGGTTGGCCCCATACAAAGACTGACCGCTAACCGACTAATCATGACTAGTGACTGACTCGAGCCCCACGGCGCGGGAGGGCGGCGCATTTGAATCGATTTTGCGAGGACATCGGGGAATTCACATGGCTAATTCGCTCTTGAGACGTCACAGTAGATATATGAAAGAAGAAGAAGAAGAAGAAAGAAAATACAATTTATTCGGAAAAGTAACAAACTTGAACGATTACATAAATAAATAACACAGACAAGGAAAGCAGTTACCATTCACGAAACGGACCCACCTCAGCATAATGCCGGCTCAGGAGCTAGCGCTGGTCTTCCGGTGGGACCGTGAGGCCGTCATTGCAATATAAAAGTGTATATAAAAGTGACACGATTGGTTTTCATACAGATTGAGGTGTTTGCGTTATCTAGTGTGATCTATATCTGTGGATTTTGGCAATGAAGATTATTTGAGTTGAGTTAGTTGACCGGTGTTGTTTGTGTCCAGGTGTGGCAGATCCCGGACGGCGGCCTGTCCCGCACCCTGACGGAGCCCGTGGTGGACCTGGTGTTCCACCAGCGGCGCGTCGGGCTCGTGCTGTGGCACCCCACCGCGCAGAATGTGCTGCTCACCGCCGGCTCCGACAACCAGGTCAGTGGGACTAGGGGATGATCAGCTGGTTAGTATCGGGAGCGCCAAAGTTCGCACACTTCGCTAGCCATACTGTAATGTTTGTCCAAATCACCAACGAAAAACGAGCCTACCAATACCTAAAAGGGTCGGCAACGCACCTGTGATTCCCCTCGTGTTGCGGGTGTCCATGGGCGACGGTGATCGCTCACCATCAGGTGACCCGTTTGCTCTTTTGACCCCTCTTATATATAAATAACAGTTGACATTGTATTGGAAAATGACAGTGGGTTGACTCAATATTGCAAAACAGCATCCAACTAAATAGTTTAGGGTTTTTTTTTCATAAAAACTGAACAATTATTGGATTCAGACAAAAAAAGAGTTGATGAGCAAGGAGCGGAATTTCTCATAGCAAAAATCAAACATCAAAGGGATTAAACATAAGTTTTATCGACTATTCTAGTTATCGAATCGACTCTTCTTGTTATCCCCTTGTAACAATATTCTGTAACATTTGACCTCTTTGACAAGCGACTTTCATCTCCATATTAAAATAAAATAAATCGCGTCAACGTCACATAATATTATGACATTTATGTCGCTTGAGTTTTTCTTAGTCATTCCCGTGTTATTAAAATGGTTAATCCTAAAAGAAAAACGATTGACAAATGGATTAAAAAACATCCCTTATTTATTTACAATGAAGATTCTTCAACGATATACTGCT
>NC_133480.1:2574303-2652147 GCF_025370935.1 Choristoneura fumiferana
AGCCGGAGCCGTTCAGGTTGGTGACGACACTACCCGGTGGTGAAGACGAGTCCGTGCTTGAGGAAGATGGCGCGCGACGCCTTGCTGCCCTCGTGCGCGATCGCCTCCGCCTCCACCTCGCCCTTGCGGGGTCGATGATGCTGGAACAAGACAAAAACACCATCATCATCATCTCTGCCTATATGGGACGTATACTGCAGGCGCTCCAGTGTGGATTGGGTACTTCACACACACCATTCAACGCTTTGCGGATTCGTGCAGGTTGCCTCACGATGTTTTCCTTCACCTCAAGCTCGTGGTGGATTTAAAATGAAATTTCGCAAATAAATTTGAATTCGGAAGTATTTCCAAACTACCTTTTTTACATGCCAACGTGGACCCCTGTCTGGTCCCCAGTGGACCCTAGGGTCCACACCTAGACCATTTTGGAACCTCTGGATATACTTATCACATCAGAAGTCAGTAAATGAGAAGTGACAATGACAGCTCAAAATTGCCACCAAACTCCTATAAGGGTATTACGAAATTCGAAAACCTAAGTTCGTATCGTACCATCCTTGTCACCACCGTAGTAATATTTATAAGCGTAAACAGGACGGCCTTGTGGACCTCGGGTCGAAGGCTAGCGATTCTGGCTCAAGATCGTAAGCGTGGCGTAATCTGATGTGGAGATGGGAAAAACTATTAATACTTGAAACAAAAAACAAAGTGAGACATGGATGCACAGAAAAATCAGAAAAAGAGACAGCGCTGGGAATCGACCCAGGTCCTCAGCAATCCGTGCTGCGTGCAACCCCTACACATCGTGGATGATATGTATCATTTACTCACTGAGATATATATCACTCATTTAGCTCACTATATCAGTAGCTCGCAGAACGAAATGTAACATTATTGTCTTATTGCTCATTCCCTTTCATGCTTGTAACTTATATTCTCCTTCGATGATGTATGGTTGACAATAAATGACAAATGATAGATAATGACATCTAACATCAAAATTTTGTCAACCATCATCGCATTATCTAAGGCAAAATGAGAATCTGTGCTGGTGTTGGAGGCCAAGACCAGGTTGGGTCACTGCACCCTGATAGTAAGTAAAGGCTGACCAGGAATATAAAAAACCTGACGCGAGGGCAGCACTTCTACGTTTTATAATGCAACATTCTTTACGCTTACTATACGATACCTATACCTTTCATTAAGTTTGTCATTAAAATCAGTCATTAAGATTGGTTTTTTGGAATCTTTTTGTATTTTTTATTTCAATTCAATTTTTTTGTTACATTTACGGTCATCTCGTAAAACCCATATCGAAAATACAAACTGAAAATATAAATGCACAGAAAGACCAGAAAAATAAGACCAGCGCTGGAATCGAACCCAGGTCCTCGGCATTCCGTGCCGTGTGCTATACCGCTACACCACCGCTGGACAACGATACAGACACGAATTTCTCCTATGCACCTCATATCTCAGCTTGTGTTGTTTCTTATTTAGCCACTTAAGCAGCGACACTAGCGACATCTATGCCGTAGCCCTCATCGAGAAACTTTTCGGCACTCCATCGGAACTAACCGGCGGTGGTGTAGCGGTATAGCACACGGCACGGAATGCCGAGGACCTGGGTTCAATTCCTAGCGCTGGTCTTATTTTTCTGGTTTTTCTGTGCATTTGTATTTTTCAGTTTGTATTTCCTATCAGTCATATTGACAACGGTGTCGGTGATCTTATTTAAAGGAATATTTTCTAATTCCTCACACTTTTTCTATGACAAATACTTTTATACATTTTGACAGCAATAGATAGATGCCATTTGTATTGAGTGTTACCAGTGCAAGAAATTAGTTGTATTGGTTTTTCGCAATATGGCGAGGTTTTTTTTAATTGTGGCCAGCCTTTAGTAAGTAAACGGGACGGCAAGATACGTAGGGCCTGTGTCGCCGTACCGTATCTTCTTGTCGCGACAGGTGGTGAGCAGCTTGGAGCCGGTCCAGTTCCAGCAGGCCGAGTAGATCAGGTCCGGGTGGCAGTCCAGCGTCATCAGCACCTCGCCCGTGCCCACGTTCCATATCGCCATCTGGAACACGCCACCACCCACCAGCTGTAAGCTCTCCACACTTGCAATCATGATAATACTATAACGGCCTGCTGGAACTGGACCGGCTCCAAGCTGCTCACCACCTGTCGCGACAAGAAGATACGGTACGGCGACACGGGCCCTACGTATCTTGCCGGCCCGTTTACTTACTAAGGCTGACCACAATTAAAGAAACCTCGTCATATTGCGAAAAACCGATACAACTAATTTCTTGCACCGGTAACACTCAATACAAATGGCATCTATCTATTGCTGTCAAAATGTATTAAAGTATTTGTCATAGAAAAAACAAATATTCTTTAAATAGATCACCGACACCGTTGTCAATATGACTGATAGGAAATACAACTGAAAAATACAAATGCACAGAAAAACCAGAAAAATAAGACCAGCGCTAGGAATTGAACCCAGGTCCTCGGCATTCCGTGCCGTGTGCTATACCGCTACACCACCGCCGGTTAGTTCCGATGGAGTGCCGAAAAGTTTCTCGATGAGGGCTACGGCATAGATGTCGCTAGTGTCGCTGCTTAAGTGGCTAAATAAGAAACAACACAAGCTGAGATATGAGGTGCATAGGAGAAATTCGTGTCTATCATTGTCCAGCGGTGGTGTAGCGGTATAGCACACGGCACGGAATGCCGAGGACCTGGTTCGATTCCAGCGCTGGTCTTATTTTTCTGGTTTTTCTGTGCATTTATATTTTCAGTTTGTATTTTCGATATAGGTTTTACGGGATGACCGTAAAAGTAACAAAAAATTTGGAATTGAAATAAAAAATACAAAAAGATTCCAAAAAACCAATCTTAATGACTGATTTTAATGACAAACTTAATGAAAGGTATAGGTATCGTATAGTAAGCGTAAAGAATGTTGCATTATAAAACGTATAAGTGCTGCCCTCGCGTCAGGTTTTTTATATTCCTGGTCAGCCTTTACTTACTATCAGGGTGCAGTGACCCAACCTGGGTCTTGGCCTCCAACACCAGCACAGACTCTCATTTTGCCTTAGATAATGCGATGATGGTTGACAAAATTGTGATGTTAGATGTCATGATCTACCATTTGTCATTTATTGTCAACCATACATCATCGAAGGAGAATATAAGTTACAAGCATGAAAGGGAATGAGCAATAAGACAATAATGTTACATTTCGTTCTGCGAGCTACTGATATAGTGAGCTAAATGAGTGATATATATCTCAGTGAGTAAATGATACATATCATCCAGCGATGGTGTAGGGGTTGCACGCAGCACGGATTGCTGAGGACCTGGGTTCGATTCCCAGCGCTGGTCTCTTTTTCTGATTTTTCTGTGCATCCATGTCTCACTTTGTTTTTTGTTTCAAGTTATTAATTAGTTTTTCCCATCTCCACATCAGATTACGCCACGCTTTACGATCTTGAGCCAGAACTCGCCAGCCTTCGACCCCGAGGTCCACAAGGCCGTCCTGTTTACGCTTATAAATATTTACTACGGTGGTGAGAAGGATGGTACGATACGAACTTCGATTTTCGAATTTCGTAGTACCCCTTATAGGAGTTTTGGTGGCAATTTTGAGCTGTCATTGTCACTTCTCATTTACTGACTTCTGATGTTCATAATGTATATCCCAGAGGTTCCCAAAATGGTCTAGGTGTGGACCCCTAGGGTCCACTGGGGACCAGACAGGGATCCACGTTGGCATGTAAAAAAGGTAGTTTTGGAAATACTTCCGCACTTCCGAATTAAAATTTATTTGCGAAATTTCATTTTAAATCCACCACGAGCTTTGAGGTGAAGGAAAACATCGTGAGGCAACCTGCACGAATCCGCAAAGCGTTTGAATGGTGTGTGTGAAGTACCCAATCCACACTGGAGCGCCCTGCAGTATACGTCCCATATAGGCAGAGATGATGATGATGGTGTTTTTGTCTTGTTCCAGCATCATCGACCCCCGCAAGGGCGAGGTGGAGGCGGAGGCGATCGCGCACGAGGGCAGCAAGGCGTCGCGCGCCATCTTCCTCAAGCACGGACTCGTCTTCACCACCGGGTAAGTGTCGTCACCAACCTGAACGGCTCCGGCTTGAAAATCTCACCTTCCCGAAACGTACACTTTCCCTAAAAGTGCACTTTCTGCTAAATGTACACTCCCAAAAGGGACACTTTCCCATTTGGGGCACTTTTTCCAAAGTTTCACTATTCCAAAAAAGCACTTTTCTAAAACGCCAATTTCCCAAATGGAGCACTTTTCCGTAAAGTGCACCAAAATGCACACATTTGGTATGAGTATGTGTATTATTCACGGCGATGAAATAGTAAAAAAAAAAAAAATTCAGTTATGAAATTTTGCATATTTGTTATATATGGAACGTGAATCCACTATAATTTAGTAAAATTCCGATTTCAATTCAGCCAGTTCTAATCTACTACGCGTGCGAAGCCGTGGCTTAAATCTAGTTTGTAATACAAAACCTAAAATATTTCTGGCATCTGTCAGGCATAATTCAAAGATAACATGTTGAATTTAATCTGATATTTAGTGAGTGTGCGCAGTACATGATCTAATTCCTCCATCTCCATTTTGCCAACGTAGTTCCGGGCGGCGGGAGCGTTCCATTGGCCCGCACAAAGTGGTTTTTTTTTATTCGACTGGATGGCAAACGAGCAAGTGGGTCTCCTGATGGTAAGAGATCGCCACTGCCTATAGACACTCGCAACGCCAGGGGGATTGCAGATGCGTTGCCAACCTAGAGGCCTAAGATGGGATACCTTAAGTGCCAGTAATTGCACCGGCTGTCTTACTCTCCACGCCGAAACACAACAGTGCAAGCACTGCTGCTTCACGGCAGGATTAGCGAGCAAGATGGTGGTAGCAATCCGGTTGGGTTAGGTTTGCTTCAACTTTCATAATGCAAACTGCTAAAGAATGGGATATTCGCTCCCGTCGTCTATATTTCCGTATAAACAATCTAGGGCTCTTTAAGGCTAGAGTGAATAGGCTGTTACTGAAACAGTGAGATACACCTTGGCCTCATCTGCAGTTAACATCAAGTGAGATGGGGGTCAATCAAGGTCAGTTATCTAGAAAAATGACCGATGGATGGATGGCCGTTGGGGCCGAAAAGTTCTCGAGTGGAGGCCGCTGATCGGCAAGCGCAGCGTAGGACGTCCACCAACAAGATGGACGGATGACCTGGTTAAAGCCGCAGGTTTACGGTGGATGCAGGCCGCTGCCAACCGAAGCAACTGGAGATCTGTGGGGGAGGCCTATGTCCAACAGTGGACGTCCTACGGCTGAGATAATGATGAAGAAAAAAATCTCCTTAATAACTTGGTTTCTTACAGTTTCAGCCGAATGTCGGAGCGGCAGTACTCGTTGCGCACCCCGGACGCGCTCGGCGAGCCGATAGTAACCGTCGAGATAGACACGAGCAACGGCGTCATGTTCCCGCTGTATGACCCTGACACCAACCTCATATACCTGTGCGGGAAGGGCGACTCCGTAATTAGGTACTTCGAGGTGAGTGTCTGGTGAGAGAGATTGATCAAGCGTGATATTTGACAAAGGAACCACAGATATAGATTACACTAGATAACGCAAATACCTCAATCTGTATGAAAACCAGCCGTGTCACTTTTATATATCTACTGTGACGTCTCCAGAGCGAATTAGCGATGTGAATTCCCCGATGTCCGCGCAAAATCGATTCGAATGCGCCGCCCGCCCGCGCCGTGGGGCTCGAGTCAGTCACTAGTCATGATTAGTCAGTTAGCGGTCAGTCTTTGTATGGGGCCAACCCCGACGTTTGGTCGGGGTTCGGACACGCGAATTAGATGCATTTGTAATCTAGTGTAATCTATATCCATGGAAAAGACCATGGGTAGAAATATTCCCACCCACCAACAGAAACGAAACATGACCCATTTAATAGATCTCGGCAACCTCATAATTTTTTACTATGACGCGGATGATCTATGTATGGGGTTTTCTTGGAAAATGTATTTTGTTTTTATATATTTTTTGCTCATTTCATTGAAAGTTACAGGAAGAAGGTTATAGAAACATAAAATAAACATAAAACCCATACATAGGGCGATCCCCGTCATAGTAAAACATCACCAGGTTGCCAAGACCCATTAACTGAGACATGTTTCATTGCTTGGACAGTACCCATATAAATTTGCCCATTGTTCTTTAGGCGCAAGCCACACAAGAAACGAGGTGGGACGGGGGCACGGGGCGAGGGCGTCTCCGCCTCGTCTCTTCTGTGTGGCCTGCACCTTAAGCAGGCGCGGCTCACTCCGCGTTTACGTTCTTCGCTACAAGTAGCCGGGTACCACTCTGTAGTGGCCTATTCAGCGGTTGTCTCGCACAGCCTCGGATCACCCCTGCTATCGGTGATGCGGTTCGCATTTTCTTCGTTATTACACAGCCATAACGTTCCGTTTGGTTTGCGCTAGAGTCGACGGTCTCGGAGCGGCCATAAAGCAGCGTTTCCACCAGAGATGTGCGAGGAATATGTTTTTCATTAACCAATAGAAACGGTTCATTTACACCAGTACTGTGCGAGGATGTGTAAATGAAGCGTTTCTATTGGTTAATGATAAACACATTCCTCGCAACACATTTTTTTTTTATTTGACTGGATGGAAAACGAGCAAATGGGTCTCCTGATGGTAAGAGATCACCACCGCCCATAAACATCTGCAACACCAGGGGTATTGCAGACGCGTTGCCAACCTAGAGGCCTAAGATGGGATGCCTCACGTGCCAGTAATTTCACCGGCTGTCTTACTCTCCACGCCGAAACACAACAGTGCAAGCACTGCTGCTTCACGGCAGGATTAGCGAGCAAGATGGTGGTAGCAATCCGGGCGGACCTTGCACAAGGTCCTACCACCTGCAAGACACATCCTCGCACATTAGGTATTGGTGGAAACGTTGCTTAAATCATTAAGCGTAATCTAATAAAAAGGCAATCTTCGTTTGGAACAAAGGAATGGTTCCTTTGTACTTGTATTATTTATTCTGTGCCTTAAGTCATTGCTGAGTAGAAAAAATGTACGAAACGTAATGTTTTTCTTACTCACACATAATAAATTATTTGATTGTTTTTATTGTCATTAGTGCCTTTTTTTTTAGGTAACACCGGAGCCTCCGTTCGTCCACTACATCAACACCTTCCAGACTCCAGACCCTCAAAGAGGTATTTTTAATCTAAACTATGATAAGTTTGTATGAAACGGCTGTAATGAATGCCTGGTAAGTCCTATCCAAGTCTGTACTAAATGGCTTCTGGTTAGTATAAATCATTATCGTACTACGAATGACACCGCAATCACCGCATAGCCTAAACCGTATTGGAGATAAAGGTTTGAAATTTGGTATCGTTTGGTATCGTTGAAGTGCACTAATATGGATTTTTTAGTGAGACATGCCCTTATAAACTACATAACCAATTTGGCAAATGGGTAGTATTTTTGGTAAAAAAAAAAAAATAGTTTACTCAGTACTTCGGTTCGATCATCATAAAATATTGGACAAGTATTTTTTGTTTTGTCAATCAAACAGAAAAATGACATAGATGAAGCGCGTCAAAGTGCGGGGGTGGGGGTCCGTGACGTCACGCCGTGCTATAAAGTGTCACGCGGAACATTACCTGGCTTCAGAATTTATTTGTTTAATTTAGAAAAAAAAAACATAAGCGTCCAATATTTTCTGACAATGGTAGTGCCACGAGAGTTGAAGTGCATGATTACACACAGCTACATAAAGGACTGGTTGCACAAAAGGAGAATGAATGAGTAAATGCCTAAATCCCGCTGTCATTACTGACGTATGTATGTCGTAGTTTAACAGATGTACTAATTAGATTTTTTTAGGCCACAGCCTATTCTTTCACCAATCGTAAACTACATAACGTGCCGTTTGTTTGTGTGGCCAGGTATCGGTATGATGCCGAAGCGCGGCTGCGACGTGGCGACCTGCGAGATCGCCAAGTTCTACCGGCTCAACAACTCTGGCCTCTGTCAGGTAAGCTGAATATCACCATCAATTCTTCTTGTCTTTCTAGCTAGTTGGAAGAATTTCAATATAATTTTAGTTTTGAAAGATGACTTACCTTTACCTTTTGATCAAAGTTCCATAATAAAAAAAGATGTCTCTACCAAGTTCCTTGCGGTGCATTTTCCTTGGCAAGTGGTCTTTCTTTAGTAGTATAAAGAAGTGACATGTAATAGAGAACGCTCTATGCTGTTTACTCACAGAATAAAAGTTTTCATTTCGATATGTAGAAATGGAAGAGGGCGAATCCATGCATAAAAAAGTGAATTTAACGTGAAAACGTAGCGGTTTTAGCATTGGAGGAGTAAAATAAAAGGAGTTCAGTCATCTGCATTAATATCTGTCACAGCGGAGCGGGGCGTGCAAAAATATATATAACACGTTCCTGGAAATAGAGTCGCAACAGTTAATTATTTATGTACGCTTTCTTGTGTCAGATATTGGTGTTAGTGACTGTACAGACGTAGCGATCTTGACAGATTAAAATACCTATCTTTTAATCTGTCTGTCGAACGATTTGCGAATTTTCATTTCTCATAACACAAATATCAGATTTTCAATCTGTCGAAATATTGAGAACGTATAAAAACAATATGCATATAAACAAATTGCCGAATTTCTCAAATCATATTATTCAATTAGCATAATTGTCTTATGCATATTAAAGTACTGTATAATAGTCATGCCGCATAATTACTCAAAGTTCATAATAAACAATTTTTATGCAAACATCGAGGATAATGATCGAAAAGTATAAAACACCTGGCAAAAATCCAACAGCAAAGATCATTTGTGAAGCAATTTTATCCGGGCTGCTATAAAAAAAACCTAATATCGAGGGCTAAGGCAGGAGCTACGCTCCGCTTCGCTCCCGCCTTAGCTTTCTGAACCTAACCTGTCCGAGTCGCTTCTGCTCCGAGCCATCTTGCTCGCTCGCACAAATCAAATGTTTTTTGCATTTGGCACGCATGATGTTATACCGTCCAATCTTTTTCTAAATGGTTATAGATTTTAATAATTATATGATAATCTGTCATTCCAGGATAGGATCAAAGGAATTTGGGCACAAATTTGTGCCTCTGGGAGAGGACAGGTTAACCGAATATTCTAAATGAAATAATTGAATATAAGCATTATAGCAATTATTTTTATGACTAATGAATGTTATATTATTTAAAGCTTATGCTCGGTAATAATATGAAATCTGTTTTTATGCAAAATGACTATTATGATTCTTGAACGTAGTAAAATGAAATTATGCTAAAAGTTTGTATGACGATTGAACGGCACCCAAAAGATAGTACAGACGCCCTATAGCCTAACGTTTCTGACGCTCGCGATCGCAATCAAATGATAGATTTCGCATACAAAAACTGTCATTTGATTGCGATCCCGACCGTCAGAAACGTTAGGCAATACGGTCTCGGATCGATTCACAAGAGCTGGCACGAATGGATTGTGTCACTTAGACATTCTTGTTCGAAAATGACAGATGCATAACATTTTCATATTTATGTAAAGAAAGAAAGAAAGAAAGAAAAGAAAGAAAATATTTATTCGTGACAAACATGAGAACAATGGATAAAAGAAATAAAAAAGAGAAAAAAATAATAAGTTATGCATGTCACGAAATGGTCCCCAATCAGCAATCTGCCGGTCTTGCGAACGGCGCTGGTCTTCCTTTGAGACATCATACATTTAAAAAAAAACACAATAAAACAGTGAAACCGATACAATTTTGAGTAAAAAAAAAAGATCTATATATTAAAAATAAAACGACAAAAAATTACAATATTACCAATGAATGTTACCTACCCTACCAAGATGTAGAAATAAGCATAAGCCAGTCTCCTTTACCCATTGACATCCCTATGCATGGACCTCTATGGATTGACATCTCTATGTGATGTGTATTTAAATAGGTAACACACAGATACTTTCATTCACTCATTCAAGCCATTTGTGCCAGCTGTTGTGAATTGACCTGTACAATGTATGCTTTTCTCCATTTCCCAGGCGGTGTCAATGACGGTGCCGCGCAAGTCGGAGCTGTTCCAAGAGGACCTGTACCCCGACACGCTCAGCGACGAGGCGTCGCTCACCGCCGACGAGTGGGCCAGCGGCGAGGACGCCGAGCCCTGCACCATGTCGCTCAAGGTACCCCCGGGCTGCTGGACGGTGGGGACAGGGACGAGTGGTGTAGCTCCAAGAGGACTGTACCCGATAATGATTGGTTATTTGCAGTCTTTTTGTATTTTTTATTTCAACTCCAAATTTGTTACTTTTAGGGTATACTGAAACCAGTCGAAAATACAACTGAGACATCTGCACTTTTCACCAGAAAAAGAGACCAGCGCTGAATCGAATCCCAGGTCCTCAGTCCGTGCTGCGTGTAACACCACGCTGACAAATTTAACACGATTTTTTCCTATGCAACATATCTCCGGTTGCTTATTTCTAGACGCTAATTTTAAGCAGCACTTCGACATCTATGTTTTCGCTCTCATCGAGAGACGTCACAATCGGAACCAACCGCTCACCAGACAAGAGATGTCGCTACTAAGCAATCAAATTACCCGATACTCAGCGACGAGGCGTCGCTTAACGCCGACGAGTGGGGCTGAGTGTTACTGAACCAGTGTAATACACCTTTGGGCTCATCTGCACTTTTCATCAGGTGGCATGAGTCAATCACGGGCCAGTTTGCTGTAAAAAAAAGTAGGCAAATAACACTTTTTTTGTTTCCGTTAAATTCAACTAATGGCCGAATTCATTGATAGAAACTGTCATTTTAAACAGAGTTCACGGTCGTTTTGAACTTCAAATTGTAAAATAAAAACACAAACTTGACGAAGGATTCGCGCTGTCATCGTTCATCCACCATTGTCTCTCATATTGCGTTTTCTAGATTTTTTTACCGTACACGGCAAAACCTCCTAGACACTATTATTAGCCATATTTTTCTAAAAATCTAATCTAAACTTGACGAAGTGGCATTGACATGATACGTAAGAGAGACATCAAACAAATTTACGTTTTTTAACTTTCTTTGCCTTTAGGCATATTTGACCTATTTATGTTTGAATCAAAAAGCTAATGATATGTAAGTGACAAATAAACGACACAGTTTTACCGCGTCATATTTTTTTTCGTCATTTATTTAAACAGTAAGATTTAGGCCATTAGTGTCTTGGATTAAAGAAATTAACTCTTGAATATTGCCTTAAAGTTTAATTAAATACATAATTATAAAATAACATGGTGTATCGAAAATAAAAACTGAGACATGGATGCACAGAAAAACCAGAAAAAGAGACCAGCACTGGGGATCGAACCCAGGTCCTCAGTATTCCGTGCTGCGTGCTATAACCCCTACACCACTGCTGAACAGGAATCTAGACACGATTTTTTCCTATGCATACATATCTCAGGTTGCTTATTTCTACTTTGCTACTTGCTTGCTTGCTTTTCTACTTTGCTAGCAGCACTAGCGACATCTATGTTGCGTCGACAGACGTCACACTCTTTCGGAACCAACCGCTCACCCAGACAAGAGATGTCGCTACTAAGTAATCAAATTATGATTGGTTCCAAAGACTCCAAAAAAACCAGCTGTGGTGTAGGAGTTATAGCACGCAGCACGGAATGCTGATGACCTGGGTTCTATTCCCAGTGCTGGTCTCTGTTTCTGGTTTTTCTGTGCATCCATGTCTCAGTTTGTATTTTCGATATGGTTTCACGGTATACCCGTAAACGTAACAAATTTGGAGTTGAAATAAAAAATACAAAAAGACTCTAAAAACCAATCATAACATGGTGTATTAAGAAAAATATCAAGAATTCGATGAAGACAGCCCTTTTGCTCTATTAGAACCCTGTCATAGTTAATCGCCCTCGTAAGTGCCTGGCTAACTTTATTAAGGGTTATTATTACGTCCCAGGTTGGTAGAATGTAATTTTATTAGTTTTTACAAACGCAAAGCGCATCTACTGCGCGTCTACTGTTACCATAAGCATGGATCTTGTTTACTAACCAATTGTGCAATGAGGGCTATCGCGTATGAATTCGCCGCTAGAGGCGCTAGTGTAGCGTGAGGTCTCCGAAATGTCAAATCGCATAGTTTTTGGGTGAGCTACGCCGGATTATTTGTGAATATTTTGCATTACCTGAAATTAATTATGGCAATTATGCGTTACGGGGCAATTAATGTCTGTGTTTTGAGACAGTTTTGTCTTTCGAAAACTTTTGTCCTCCATTTTTTTTCGAACAAAACGCGACTACGTAACATTGTGGTTGCTCGATATTTTTATGGTACGGTTTTAAGGTGTATTAAATATGATTTTAATCTAAACTTTGTTTTCACGCCCGTAATAACAAACTTTGAAAGCCACACTTAAAAACCTCACGCAACAGTGGCGCCATCTAAAAAGACAAGAAACGATAGCCCTCATTGCAAACATGTAACTAAATTTTTC
This sequence comes from Choristoneura fumiferana, assembly GCF_025370935.1. Lineage (NCBI taxonomy): Eukaryota > Metazoa > Arthropoda > Insecta > Lepidoptera > Tortricidae > Choristoneura > Choristoneura fumiferana. The sequence goes on from NC_133480.1 coordinate 2,586,926, forward strand.
TGGCAAGTATACGGACTAGCGAAATACCTGTGCACTTTAGTTCGCTGTACGCTTACAAGTTAGGTTGTTTTATGCGATTAACGCTGCGCTAAACTCAATGCGTTTGACGCACATCCATTTTGTATCAGATAATGCATGTGTTTGGTCCTGCTTTGTCCGCGTAAGACAATGTGTGGTAATTAGATTCATCATCATCATCATCATCCAGCCTATATACGTCCCACTGCAGGGCACAGGCCTCCCCTCAGAATGAGAGGGCTTGGGCCATAGTTCCCACGCGGGCCCAGTGCGGATTGGGAACTTCACACACACCATTGAATTGCTTCGCAGGTTTGTGCAGGTTTCCTCACGATGTTTTCCTTCACCGCAAAGCTCGTGGTAAATTTCAAATGTAACTCCGCACATGAATTTCGAAAAAACTCAGAGGTGCGAGCCGGGGTTTGAACCCACGACCCTCTGCTTGAGAGGCGATGGGTCAAACCACTAGGCCACCACGGCTTACGGGCAATTAGGCACGGGTAATTAGATTATCTGATGCAAATTGATGTGCGTCAAACGCATTGCGTTTAACGCAGCGTTTATTGCATAAGACAACCGAGCGCTTTAGTGCGCTATTGTTAAAAAATATTCTGAATTCTATAATGTTCTGCTATATATTTTCGTGTGCGATTATTGGACGTCCCTGCTATGACTTAATAATACACGCGTGATACTTCGTAAGAATTATTAAGGCATAGATTATTAGGTAGTACGTTTTGAGGCGTACAATAACCGCTCCAATTTTAAATACTGCATTTGTAAAAGGGTTATGTACAGTGAGATCTTTCTAATAAGAAGGTAAGTCTATGTGGGTGTATTTACAATATCTAACCAAGTAATATGAGCTCTATTTTAGGGTTCCGGAGCCAAAATGGCAAAAACGGAACCCTTATAGTTTCGCCATGTCTGTCTGTCCGTCCGCGGCTTTGCTCAGGGACTATCAATGCTAGAAAGTTGTTATTTTGCACGAATATACAAATAAACTATGCCGACAAAATGATATGAGATAATGAGGTATAAAATATACCTAAACTTGGAAGATTCCGTATAAAATACGAAATCCTTAGAAAAATATTACTTAATTTTTTCGTAATTGCTACGGAACCCTATTTTGGGCGTGTCCGACACGCTCTTGGGCGGTTTTTTTTGTAAAGATTTGCCATGTTCTCAGCTACTCGTTTGGTACGGTCACAAGCGTTAATTTGGGACCCATTTTGTCAAAAAATCCTCTGAATTGTCATAAAAAATGACAGATATTCGATGGGTCCCAAATAAACGCCCGTGACGATACAGATCGGTTCATTCACGAAGCCACTCCACATTTTATGAATGTAGTTGTAAATCTATCTGTCGAACACGTCTATGTGTGTGTAAACGCGTCCTTAGTTGCTGTCGGTACCGACAGTCACACACACTAGGACAAAGCAAAATTTACTGTCTTCTTGAGTGAACTGATCTTTATATTTATTTTCTTCAAAAACTATCAACTTTTCTGGAACAGAAACATTTACAATTGGATTCATAAAATCCTTAAAAAATGTTTCATCATCATCATCATCCCAGCCTATATACGTCCCACTGCTGGGCACAGGCCTCCTCTTTGAACAAGAGGGCTAAAAAATGTTTCCGTAGGTATAATTATGCAAAACAGCTAGGCCAAACGAGGAAATCTTTCTTTAGTACAACGTCGCCATCGACGTACAAACGAACATAAATAAAAATACATTATACATATTATGCACACTTCAGAAGTGTTCAGGGATTAATCCATGACAGGACTGTCCAAGGCACGGGCCGCGGGGCCCAAGCAAGCTTATTATTTATGCGACCCGCGAAGTGTTTTTATTTTACAGCAAGTAGGTACGAAAAATTCTTATGTAGAAAATCTATTTTACTTTGTTGACATCGTACCTGGACATTTCTGAGCAGTGTATATTTTAAGATATTTAATTAATGTGTTTCGCCTCTCTCTTCCCTTCAATACGATGAAGTGGAGTGAGGGAGACCGAGTGAGAATAATAGCATCTGTCTGGCTCTACCCTGTTGGCTTCTAACTTCTTAATTTTCCCGTGTGTGTGTGTGTTCATGTGATAACCTTGGTTTTTATTAAATATTAAAACAAACTTATAATTTAACCGTTTGATGCAGTGCAATCAATTTTTATTTCGTGTATATACATACATTTTTCATTTCCACGTAAGTACATAAAAAGGACGTCATATTCAAGTAATAGTTTGTGCGTCGCTTTCTTTCTTACTTTCTTTCAAAAAGTGTACCTTCTGGGAACCTATAGCATTTTAGAAAGTGCGAGTGCGCTGTCTAAGTTGTGCACTTTATGGGGAAGTGCACTTTTTGTACAATGTACCCATGGGGGAGTGCAATTTTTGGTAAAATGTACCCATTGGGAAATGCACTTTTCAATCAAATTATTCATCAGGAAGTGCGCTTTTTTGTAAAATGTAATGATTGGAAAGTGCACTTTTTGGTGAAATGTACCCATTGGGGAGTGCACTTTTTGGTAAAATGTACCCATTGGGAGTTCACTTTTTGGTAAAATGTACCCATTGGGAGTGCTCTTTTTGGTAAAATGTACCCATTGGGGAGTGCACTTTTTGATAAAATGTACCCCTTGGGAAATGCACTTTTTGATAAAAAAAATACCCATGAGAAAGTGCACTTTTTAGTAAAATGTATCTATTTGGAAGTGCACTTTTTGGTAAAATGAAGCGCGTCAAAGTCGGTAAGTGGGGGCTCGTAACGTCACGCGAAATTTTAACTCGCTAATTATCTTTATCATTTTTTTGCTTAATTGACAAAAGAAAAACTACTTGTCCAATATTTTCTGATAATCTAAATGTCAGACTAAATAGAAATTACTTGCGTATTACGGCCCAGGGGACCCGGTGTTACGTATCAATAAAAAAAAAACTAAGGCTACGTACCTACACACTATGTGGTTAACCGCGCGGTTTTAGCGCGCCGCTTCTATTTCAAGCGTTACTTTGAAGAGAGACGGCGCGTTAAAACCGCACCGCTAGCCGCATAGTGCGTACGTGGGCAGAGTCACTCGGCAATCGGGCCGACATTCACACACACGGTGTTTTACTGTTTTACCACCTCCGCCAACAAGCCCGTGCCCAGACAGACGCTACGCTAGGGGTCCCCCGCGTCGCTTCAGGAGCGTGCTTTGGTCGTACAGGGAGGGTACGTGAGCGGCCGCGCGGCCACGCAGCTCCACGTCACTAAGAAGGCCAACGCCCTCGCCGGCGCCAAGGAGCGGGAGAAGGACAAGGACCGCTCGCCCACGCCTGCGCACAAGAAGGATGACAGTCAGTGCGCGACGCCTGCCAGTGCTACGCCGCCGCCCGCCGTCACTGCTGTCATTGTGAGTGCTTGCTTACGCATAGTATTTTGGTATCCTATTATCTCGTCTTTTTATTTCTTCTGATTCTTCATTGATATTGTTCAATGCCAGCCAGCCGGTTCTCTATCGTTTGCCCGAATGTATCGTTTTCTAGAATTTTCATTTGCCATAAAGTAATTTATTTCTGAAATAGTAATTTCTTCAGAGTTGATATCAAACTAACCTAACCTAACCTACTGCATTCTATATGATGACATTTAGAAAAATCCTGAAAAGGCAAACGTTGGTATGGCAAGTGAAATTCGGGCAAATGATATTCGGGCAAGTAAAGGTAAACGCAGCCAGCCATATTTTCCTTGTTTAACCCTTAATAAGGTAGAGGCGATTTAGCGACCGCTTGCATTGAGTTGGAAATTGTATTTTATTAAGTTCATATACGTCACAATTTGCATTGTAATTATTGACTACGTTTAAAAATATTCTTTGTCAGGTATGTATTCGATAGCTGCTTTTGATTCTGTGGTAGTATGCTCCAATAAATGGGGCCTTATTAAGGGTTAAATTCTGTAACTAAAGCCCTGGTTGTTCTGGCGCGTTTTTTTTATAACTACAGTATAATCTCACTAATCCGGCACTTCAATAGACCGGCACGTCCAATAATCCGGCACCCTCCGCCCACGCCTCCCTCGCCCCCCTGAGCCTATGCGCTCCGGTCGCGGCGTCGTCGTCTAGCAGTCTAACCTTAAAACTTATCACGTGCACAGCATACGTAATTACATTGAAAATACAAACTGAAATATAGATGCACAGAAAAACCAGAAAAATAAGACCAACACTGGGAATCGAACCCAGGTCCTCGGTATTCCGTACCGCGTGCTATACCGCTACACCACTGTTGGTCAACCGCACAGACACGAATTTCTCCTATGCACCACATATCTCAGCTTGTTTGTTTCTTATTTAGCCACTTAAGCAGTGACGCTAGCGACATCTATGACGTAGCCCTCATCGAGAAACTTTCGGCATTCCATTGGAACTAACCGCTCACCCGGACAAGAGATGTCGTTATTAAGCAATCAAATTAAGACTGGTTTTTTTTTTGGAATCTTTTGGCATTTTTTATTTCAAATAAAAAAAAAGAAAAAATTAAAAGTAAAAATTTGGAATTGAAATAAAAAATACCAAAAGATTCCATAAAAAAAAACAATCTTAATACGTAATTACCTTTTAATTACATTATAATATTCTCTCCATGAAATGCATTATTATAATCCATTAATCCGAACATTCCAATGATCCGGCACCCTCTGGTTTTTAATTAGTGAGATTATACTGTACTTGTCTATAACTTCCCTTGGGAAGAAAGGTTTTCCTTGAATGTTTTTGCACCCAAATAGTATGGTATTAAGGCTGCATTTTGTTTACTATGCCGTGCTCAGACTCGATAAACTTAAGCTTTCACTTGTAACAAAACATGGAGCATTCGCCGTTTTAAAATTTGTCAAACTGAACAACGAATAGAGTCAAGTATAGAGCCAAGCACTGCTGCGAACATTTACACAATTATTCTTGCGAACGCTCTAGTAAATGCTCGTCAAAAATTTCATCATTCACGATGGTGTCAGACGGGGATTCTCGGCAAAATAAACTCTGCTAAAGTTACCGTCGTATCGCTTGAATGCTCCTGTTTATTTTGTGAGCTTCTACCTGTTATTTTATACTTATATTTACCCTTAACTTCATTTCCACAGGAAAAACAACTCTCCGATCTCATGGACGAGATACGCAAACTGAAGTCGGTAATAGTGAAGCAAGAGAACCGCATCCGGGCGCTCGAGGCGACCGTGAAGGCGGCGCCTTCCCCCCAGCCGTCTCCCCAGCCCTCGCCCCAACCCAACCACGAGGACAACCTGGCACCGGACGAGGTCTGAGCCGACCAAGGTACCGGCGGTCCAAAAGTTTAAAATTTTTGACCCTAACTGTTAGTTGCAAAGAACACATTCGAAAATACGATGCGGCTGTTAGGCTACGTACGCGCTATGCGGTTAACCGCGCGGTTTTTCGTTCTTCTTCAAAGTATCGCTTAAGAAAGAGACGAAGCTAAAACCGCACGGTTAGTCGCATAGTGCGTACGTAGCCTTAGGTTTATTTATCGTTTGGCCTGATTATTCAAGCAAATGCTTTTTTGATTTGCTAAAAGCATTTTTAAGGAATTTATTAAACAAATGTAATGGAATATATCGCCGGCTGACAAGCAAATCCCACTAAAATTTCTGTCACTGCTCTTTAAAAAAGTCATATCTAGTTTTTCATACTGAGATACGAGCTTTGTTGTAAGTAGGTATTTGGTACTTAGTGATTTTTGCTTGTCACCCGATGATATAATGAACTTTAAAACCCTGGTTAAATGGTACGAATAATAAAATCATAACGCGCTGCTCTGCTGTAATAAAACGCTAAAATTCATTAATGTTTTGATCATAAAAATAATAAGAAATAATTAGTCCAAACGATACCAAAATCCTCACGACATTTGTTAAAATACAGTTTACGTTACGAGCGATTTAATATACGGCGGTCAGATTAGATCGAATTTAGGATGGTGCGACATTTTTGAAAAAGTAGTAGTCGTAAGTCTTATCGCCGGCGTAAAATATCGTATTTTCCATGTGTTTGATCTTTGTAATAAATCAATATGAGTATGTTACCGGATGTCGCTAGCTTGGAAGCTCATAACTATTGTCGCCGTAGACGGCTGAACAGGCCAAAATCAGTGCGACACTGAAGTCAACATTAAATGAGGGCGCCACTTTGTAACTGATGTATTTTTGACATGACGCTTGAGTATGGCATACATTTTGTATTTAAAAAAAAAAAAAAAACATTTTTTGTCGTACTGCAAAATATTAGTGACAGCTGTCAATCTCGAAAAGTAAAGTTTTTGGGAACAGTAACATACTCTAATTAAAAATAAATATCTGGCATTGCCTTTATAAACTGATGTGAATTTGTAAAATATAAACGTTGTAAAAAGGCAATGCCAAATTGGAGGGAGAGTACATACGAGTACATCAGGTTAGAAAAATGGTCTAAGTAAATTGGGCGAGCACACGAAAGTTCTAACTGTGGCCATTTTAATGCAACCTTGTTGTAATGATCGTACTAAAATGGTCTCAATCGGAACTGTACTTCAATCGTCCAAACTAAGTAGACCCTTGCTTTTTAGAAAAGTCGTGGACATTGTTGGTGATTATAATCAGAAAGAGACGCTACTTTGTTAACACAACTACGTTAACGTTTAAAAGTGGTGTGTTTTGTCGTACTCTCCCTGAGCAATAAATAGTTTATTTATTACCTATTGTAAATATTAAGTGAAACGAGTGATACGCAGTATGTGCCTTATTTACACAACATAATAGCCATTTTGATGACGTCACAAAATTTTAAAAAGAAACAATTGGTGATGACTTTCGTGCATTTAGTGTTCCCCGTAGATTTTATAAAACGCCTTCTTGGAGATGAGGCGCTGTTTCTATTTCTACCTTTTCTGTATCACTTGGACAGTGGAAATTTTAATTTTGTCTTGTTTTAACTGTGATGTCATTGCAAAAAGAATTAATTATTACCATTATGCTTTAATGTTAATGCTGAGGTGCGCTTTGAACTAAGTGATATTAAATAAAGTGTACTTTACTAACACGAACTTTAATGTGTGCCAAAAATGTTAATGTTGTCTTTGCGGATGCGCTACATTTTGTTTACAAAAATATTCTCCTTTTTATTTCTGCATTTTGATACTAGGATACTTTTACATAAAACTTTAAAAATAAAAACCAAAAAGCTAAAGTTCCGAGTTTGATAGTAAATTGGAGACGTTCGCAATGTTTTGAACAAAATTTTATTGTTTAGCTATAATTTGTCAATAGTCCTAAACGAATGTTATTGTTAAAATAAGATAAGGTGAATTTTGTATGATAAAGTTCATTTTGCAATGTCATCGCGATCCATCTAGTATGTTAGTATAGGGAAACCAAGATACAAAGGACCTGGCAGAAGCGATTGCACTGGGTTTCCGGTAGTGACCATTTTAGCGACCCATTTCTAAAAGGCCACACCAAACAATATGGTCACTATTAGAACTTAGTTGCTGTCGTCCATGTTGTTGTGTTTGTGTATGCCCATCTTTTTCAAATAAGCGTAGTTAGAAAGAGATGGCTCACATGCTAGGTGCCCCAGAGATTATGATGCAAAGTATTTTGAAGTAGTTTTTTTTTTATTTATTTGACTTATATGCAACTGCGTTGATTATGATAGCCCTGCTAGTGGGATATGATCGGTTTTTACATTTCAAAATTCAAATTAATGGCTAGCAAGCATAAATTCAATTTTAAAATTAACTTTTGTACACAAACAAGCAGATTACTGCTTAAAAACGGCCTGAGAAAAACTATTTTTCTTTTCACTTGCATATACTGCCGGTTGCTTATGTCCCTTAGGGATATTTAACACTTTCCCGGGAAAAAAGGCTTGTATTAAAAAGAGATAATATAGTTTGCCATTAGTGAGATAGGGGTCCATCACGGGTCAGTTTTATGTAAAAAAAAAAATACCTTTCGAACGCTGAATGTTAAAAAACCTGCGTTCCAGCCTCCTGTGTCTCAAATAATAGCAATAACGCGGATTAAGATAAAAATAGAAAAATATAGCCTTAAATTTTGGACTAATCAGGGCCAAAGCATAAAGTGGTTAAGCGATTACTCCTACACTACATACAAACAAACAGAAACATAGTTACCTCTTTATTATACTATATACTACAATATCAATATCATAAATACAGCCTACAAGTTTTGTATAGTAATAAAACAAATTGTTTTCTTCGTTGTCATATCCCACTATGTATTAGATATCGATAAGTTAGTGTTAAGAGTCCAATAACTTGGTGCTTGTATTCTAAACCTAAATGCTAAAGCGTTACGCTTCTAATTCGCTGGCTCAATGCATTATTAATTATAATTATCCTATTCATAATACTCCTTAAAATAGTTTAAAATTTGTTTCACTGTTAAAAGAGGCTGTTGCCGAGATACTCATAATTTCGGTTTTTTTTTTATAGAACGAATTTATAAATTTTATAGCAGCTTTTAATATCGGATTTGTGTCCACTAATATGTCTTCTCTTAAAGTTTTTGTGTCAGAATCAGAATCTTTATTTGCATTAAACGCAAAAAGACTACAATAAAAAATAAAAACATCTATGAAGCAAACAAACAAATGTACGAATCCAAGTTAAGTAGAAGCTTGTAAAAAAAATAACTTCTTTATATGTACTTGTTTTATATTAATTGTAATTTTTTTGATAATAATAATTGAAAAGATAAATGATTATTTTTAACAAAATAAACACATATTTGTCGGTATTTGCATCGAAGCATATTACATTCACGTTTTCACAAATTGTTACCGAATTTTGAGCTTTATTTATTGAGCAGAAAACATATATTACGATACCAATTTGCATGGATTTAAGACACATTTGTTAGTTAAATATTATATCATTCATTGTCATTCTTATACACTTTTATGGAGTATTATAAATAATTCTTAAGCTATAATAATGTACTATTCTTCTAATTAATCCTAAGTTTGCCGATTATCAATTTATATCCAGCACCCTGTATTAAATAAAATGAGGCGAAATCAGCCATTTTATTATGATGACAGAACAACTTATAACTGTGATTCTGTCGACGGTTGTACTGTGAACAATCCCCTATCTTGTTAACATAAGGTTTATTATGCTATAACAATGATACAGTTTTACACACTACACTTGTCATACTTTTCGCTCTTGTACTGGCTTAATAGACATAAAAATACTACAACTAAAGTGTACTTAAAACACACCGGGTAAAGGACTTTATTAGATTTTCTATTTTGCCATATTTTTTTAAGTGTGCTAACATGGTATAAATATTTTTATAAACGGTCCTATAAATAAATTAAACAGATAAAAATAGACACGGCCAAATTGATATGATAACTAATGTTGTATATTGTAGTAATAATCAGTAATCATTTAAAAACGTCTTTTTGTTTCCAATGTGCATTATTTTCCATTGTGTAACACTGCAAAATATCTCAAATTATAATGAGTTATCTTTACGAAACTTAAGCATACATATGTACGATTAAGTCTCAACTCTCAATGGGACTAAAGTATCAATGCAACAGTTGCTAAACATTAAACACCGGTTGCTAGCTACGACAAAAAAGGGCAACAATTCTTGGGACACTTTCTGTCTTACTCTCTTTCGCCGAGCATCTGGAGTGTACTTAGTTAAAGTGTAACTTCATTAAAAAACATTTTTTTTTTATTAATCCAGTACAGGAAGATCACGGATTTCAACCTAATAGTTCTTTTTGACAGCTAGTCATGTCAACTAAGTAACTGACATTTGACAGTTCATGTCACTACAGTAAGTATTATAGTTAAATAGTATTACGACGATTTTCTTTTTTTTTATAATATTGTAAGATGGCGTATTTTAGATGATAATGAATCATGACAAGGCAATGTATGTGTTTTTTTTATGTGTATGATGCTTGTTTTTAATTTTGATGATTTGTGTAAATTATTTCACCCTTGAATGGAGCTTTGTATTTATTGTTTTATTTTTCAGTTTTTAACTATACTTTTAACTGCTGTGATGCAATTTTTAGTTTGACTCTGGTTGTATGTTTACAAAAATCTTATATGTAAAATTTTGGAATATGCTTTAATATGATGCATAAGAGAACTTGAGGGAAAAGTAAGAGACAAACGTTACTAACAGGAACATTTTTTTGTACAACATTAAACCATATTTTTACAAAAGTTGCATCACATTTTGGTAATAATATGTACATTAGCCGCTGTTGACATTTAATGTATAGGATGTATGGTCAACGTTACACGCAGGAACGTTACACATACGACAGGACCATATGAAGTGTAAACCTCTATAAGCGTTTTAATTTAGGTACTTCGTTTCTTTTTATTGGCGCTTCAAGTTAATTAAAATGTATTGGTCGCCTCTGAAGCAAAATAAATGGAATATAATGGCTTTAGAGGGGTCCTGTTATGTTGGCCATTATTTTGGTGTTTTTTTACCACCGCTTTAAGCTTTCGTACTATACTTATATATTTGTTTTACTTAGGTCGTTACGTATTGGAATTATTAAATATAAATTACATGTGATGCATTGAGGCTGACGAATCACAGTATAAATTAAATGAGATTAAAAAATATCGCTATATTTTATTATTCCAATGTGCATCGACACAATAATATTAAAAAAAAAACACTGTGCAATGAAATCTGTGTAAACAGAAGCTGCTCATCTTATATATTTTTTGTAAATATCTACTCCTTTTTTAATTAGAAAATGTGATGTTTTAAAACGGAAAATAGTAAAATATTAGATACGCACAATAAGTTAAGTGTTACTAGCTTCCCCGGGTGGGTATAATGCCTTGAAAAGTATCATATATCGTCACTACTTTGAAAAAAATCTCGTATCTAAAATCAATATGTCAACAAAATTGAACCTTGACATAATGTTCATAAAGTTCACTCAGAAAAATTATCTATTTTGAGGTACGAGTTTTTTTTAAAGTAGTGACGATATGTTGTTTTATCGATTGTCGACAAAAATAAGCCTTTGCCACGTTAGTCTTATCCATGGAAATCGATAAATATCCTCTCAGCCATTATCATTCGACTATTTTTATTACTTGCGGCGCTTTATCGACTTTGGTGGATATTTCTATCGACATTAACCTTCACATGTCGTGTCGACTTATATCCTGGTATAATCGACATTGTATTCTAACACTTGGTTTATTATTATCTATCATCGATAAAATATTTAAGTATTAGAAAAGCAACTGGTCGGTGCTGATTCGACCGCCATTTTCGAATTTTTGGATGCAACTTTGAAAAACGTTACACAGAGGACTTGAATAAATTATCTGTTTTTTTTGCTGTAATAATAATGTTTAAGCCTCGATGTTTTATGTCAGTGTTAAAGTTAAAAAAATATTGATTATATCAATGGCTTCTATTTTTGATCGCATATTTGAATAACCTCACGGATGCGCTTGCGACCACTTTTATTTTATTATCGTAACAACAAAATCGGAATTGTTCTATTTTTACGCACAATCGTGAGGTACTTTTACTATGCGTATTTAAGTATTATAAATAATCATAATGAATCGACTGAAAATTGTTTTTTTTTAATGGCGGTCGAAATAAAGGTCTCATTACACTGGTGCTAGTAAGTAAGGCGTGCCAAGTCGTGTCAAATCGGTGTTGGAGGACAATATGTAATTAAGTGCCTTGTTGTTATAAATACTCAAATCATGATGCAATTATAAAAGTTGAGCAGAAATAAATGTCTATTTTACTATTTTCATTGCTAGTATTATTTCTTTCCTGACTCCCTTTAGTTCGTCATAGCACGTACGCGCGCCGTCTCTTTTCAGAGTATCGCTTGATAAAGAGACGGTAGATTGAACAACAAGAGCATAAAACGAGCCACTTTACCCGAGACGTTCAAGTGGATGAACACGTCGAGGGGAAAATAGGTTTAATGCTAGAGATTTACACTCTGCTTGTCACTTCGATCGCGAGATGAAATATCAACAGTGGAAACAATTGATCACTTATTAGTTACCTTTTATTTTTTATGCATTGCTATATAATTATAAAATTTTTAGTTTTATTTATTTATGTTGATTTATTTTTAGTTTTATATAATTAAAAAAATATTTTGAAAAATATAAAACTTTTTTCTTTGTAGCTGTTGACATTTGATTGCCTTGATTTTAGACGAAGATTTTACTTTATGCACTAGCTAGAAGCCTAGAAGCTATAATAGAGGATATATAAAAAGTAATTTATTGAATCAGGCATTATTTTGCGGAGGTCCATATCAATGAACTAAATATTTCCTTGCTTACGATAGCTAAGCTTATGCAAAATATGCGTATTCATGCAGTTCCTCCACCTCCACACTGTAAGACTACACTGACGGAATCTTTGCGATGCTTGGTAGCATGGTGTACGGTTGTGTCACTCTGAAGATGCCACCACGCATAGCATAAGCTTAGCTATCGTAATGAGCAAGGAGTTCATATAAAAAGACATTGATGTCGCCTAAATCCAGCATAATAATGCGAAGTTTACGAGTTTGAGAAGTGAAAAATAGTTTATTTTGAGCCCGTAGACTACTAGTTTTTATCGATATGATTCCAAGAATATACAAGTACAAATGGCAATGGATAAACTACATCACTTGAAGAATAGATAACCATGTGGTAAGGAACGGTTTCAAGAGGCGACCAAGAAGCGGAAGGCTCAGCGTTGGCAGGCCTCCCACTAGGTGGACAGACGAGTTACGGGCAACCCTTTGTTCCAGTCGATGAGGAGTGAGGGTTTACACAGGGACGAAATATCGCTAGATGGCGTTAGTATCGTGAGGTCCGTTTGACGTTTGCTTGCGATTGGCTCATTTAGTTATTAATTTAACCAATCACGAGCAAACGTCAAACGGACAATACAATACAATACAAAGACTCTTTATTGTACACCAGACATAGTAAGCGATACAGAAAACAGATACATAGAGAAAAAATTACAAGGTGAGCAATAGGCGGCCTTATTGCTTAAGAGCGATCTCTTCCAGGCAACCTTTTTTACAGAAAGAAGGAAGGACTAGTTTACAACAGGTGGTGCATCAAAACTAGATCAGAAAATTTAAACGTAACAGAAATACATCTACGAATAAATATAGGCAGTGAGATAAACAGCAACAAATAAATAAATAAATTATCATAAAGCTAATAATTACAAGACGACAGATAGTGCTCCTTAAGCATATATTTAAATAGTGACAAAGATTTTGCACGTCGCAAGTCAATCGGTAAGGAGTTCCACAACCGAATAGCCTGGACAGTACGAGTATAAGAATATACATAGAATTTGGAGTTAGATAGAGGCACGGTAAGGACCTCACGATCCTAACGCCATCTAGCGATATTTCACCTCTGTGAAAACCTTCATTACCGCAACTGCGACAAAGCCCAAGCCAGTTTCAAAATAAAATGAAACTTTTCAGTTGCACTTTTATTTATCACCATCAAATTGCTCATCGAACTGTTCCTTGGTGATTTTCCGTTTCTTCAACTTCTTCATGAGCGCGACGTCCGCGGCCAACTCGTCCAGCTCCTCCTGAGTGACCGCTCGCCTCTTCTTACCTCTCTTGCCTTCTTGCTTCACCTCTTTCCTCTTTTTCTTGCGCTGTTTCTTTTCTACTTTGTTCTGTTTCGCTTGCTCCCAAGGTTGACTTTGGGCCTGAAATAAGCAAACTATTAATATCGAATGATGCTGTTGTTGACGAGACGTATTGAAGAGACGTCTACTGTAGATTTTTTTTTACTATTTTTATAGTATATTGTTTTAATTAATATTACTTGTCTTTTCTAATTTATGGGTGTATTATGCCTGCAATAAAACGAATTATTATTATTCATTATGTCTCTCTCTATCTCTATTTCTTGCCTCTTTTAGAGCGGCTTTCAAAAATCCGTATTTTTTTCTAAATTTAGGATTAGTACTTTTGGAAATAAGGTAGAGTAGTTTTCTTAAGCAACTTAATTGGTGTCCCAGTGCTGAGCGAAGGCATTCCTTTTTTTCACCGCTCTATAGGTACCTACTTATTTTCTAAAATAACTTAAATACCAAATTTGAACTTTAAAATCAATTCAATAGATTTCGATCAATTATATTATGGATTATGGAGTCTTTATTTAATTTAAAAAAGGATGATTCTATTTTCGTTTACTATATATTTGTTCATCGATTACTTCTTTAACCTCTTCACCGCCACAAAACAAACGAAGTGACGTGCTCTGTACGCGACAAATGAACTTGATTTTTAATTCCATTGCAGAAGGATTAATTTCTAGTTGAATGTTGGTCATGTATAGATGACCGTGGCGTGTGTGGCATTGCATTGGCTGTCACAACTGGATGACTCTGGCGGTGAAGAGGTTAAGCTAAAAAAACTCACCATTTTCTTTCTCTTCTTGGTCGGCCAGACACCACTCTTTCTGTACTCTTCTAACTTCTGCAGTCTGCTTGTCTCTTTCTGCTTATCCTTGTACGGTATACTGTTGAAGTCGATCTCCTCTCTCGGTCCTACAAACTGGTCTTTGTGTTCCTGCTTTATTTCCGGCATTAGAGGCAGCTTTAAGAGCCCGTAGCTGGTTGCTATGTGACCTAAAAAAATAGTATTTAGTATACAGTCCAGGTCAAAGATATCTTCACGGTTTACCTTGTCGCTGTCACTTCATGTTTGAACTTTTGTATAAAATTATCAGATGGCATAAAGTGACAAGGTACTAATGTGTCAAAATATCCTTGACCTTGACTGTACAGATTGTGCCAAACCCACTGTAACGTAATTGTGACCCGATAATATTTTATCTATGAACTAAAAGAATTTCCTTGCTCACCCGCATCAGTATGGGGTCTATTATTAATGAGCAGGTAAATTTAGTTTCATCTCCCTGCTACGGCTTGGATCTAATTTCAGCAATGGTAGTTAATAAAACATGCCTTGACAGTAAATAAATAAAAATCAAGGTAGTTTTGTAGGACGGTTAAAATTTATTGATAATTTGTGGGTAGTTTTCTTTGTTTAGTTTGATAAAATATATGCGAGTACTTGGGGAGTTACAGTGACAAATTAAAACGGTGGTTGTGGTTTGTTAGTCTAACAACTGGTAGCATGGTGTAGTGTACGGTTGTGTTACTCTGAAGATAAGCTCTGGTTGAGTTCGAAACGCGTCAGTGTGGTGTGGTGGTGGTGACAAATGGGTTTGTGTGATTTGTGTGTGTTACAGTGTGGAGGTGGAGGAACTGCATGAACACGCATATTTTGCATAAGTTTAGCTATCCTAAGGTCGCGGGTGAGCAAGGAAATTCTTTTAGTTCATTGATATGGACCTCCGCAAAGTAACGCCTGATTCAATATATATTTCAATAAATCTCTATGTATATACTTGTGTTTTCTGTACTGCTTACTGTGTTGGTGTGCAATAGTGATGTAACGAATGTCATTTTATGAACATTCGCGAATGCGAATGCGAATATCTGCTACCGACATTCGCGAATGCGAATGTTCAGTTTTTCGCTCTGGCGCAATTGTCTATGGCAGTCTCGTTCGAGCGAAGTGGGTACCGTTTGTATTTTGTTACGAGAATTACCCAGTTTATACGAATGCATCGCAAAGTTAATAAATAAATAATACCAAATGATTCAGTGAAGACTGATAATGTGATTACGAGGTTAATTTATTTTTTGTTGTATAAAAAAACAAAAGAAATTAATGTATTTTGATCTTATTAACCTACTACTACTATTATCTAATAATTGTATTTTTTTCTGATATTCATATTCGCAAAACATTCGCAGAATAATGCGAATATTCGAGAATGCGAATGCGAATATTCGTTACATCACTAGTGTGCGATAAAGAGTTATTGTATTGTATTGTATATTTTATCTGTAAAATGCGTCGCTGTCTTATCCCTCGGTCTCGCTTGTGGGATCATATGTGCAGTTTACCTAGAGGCAGATCCTTGAACTGCAGCAGCAAGTTACACTCGTGCTTGGTGTAAGCGCGCATGTGCGACACGAACGCGCGCTGTCCCTTGTCCAGCACCGAGCGGTCGCTCCTCTGACGCTCGTGCAGTATCGCCATCACCTGGATACAATTTTTTTTTATTCGACTGGATGGCAAACGAGCTAATGGGTCTCCTGATGGTAAGAGATCACCACCGCCCAAAATATCTGCAACACCAGGGGTATTGCAGACGCGTTGCCAACCTAGAGTCCTAAGATGGGATACCTCACGTGCCAGTAATTTCACCGGCTGTCTTACTCTCCACGCCGAAACACAACAGTGCAAGCACTGCTACTTCACGGCAGGATTAGCGAGCAAGATGGTGGTAGCAATCCGGGCGGACCTTGCACAAGGAATAAAAGAAATAAAATATTCACAATAAGAGTAGCTTAGGAAGCGAACTAAAACCGAACTACTACTAAATAGGTGTGCATCAATGAGTGTGGCTAGTAAAAAGTTCAATATCTCAAAAAAGGCTGAACCCATTTTGATAAAATATGTCTGAGAATCATCGTTAGGAAACCTGCTTTCAAATAAAAAACGCATTCAAATTGGTTCACCCGTTTAAGAGCTGGTGCCACAGACAGACACACAGCGGTCAAACTTATAACACCCCTCGTTTTGCGCGTAAAAACAATGTACTAATTTCACTTTGCATTTAAACGAAATACATAATTTTACAGTGCATACGTGATAGTAAACGATATTGTAACGGATAACTCACGTCTTAAACCGAGTTTAGCTCGACATGTTTCAGGCTATTTCGTAGCCCTTCTGCTTTCGCTTTTTTTTGGTGGCGCGTAGTGTGCGTGTTGCGGCAGCCGCCGAGTCGCGTGCTCCTGAGAAGAAGGGCTACGAAATAGCCCGAAACATGTCGAGCTAAACTCCGTTTAAGACGTGAGTTATCCGTTACAATATCGTTTAATATGAGTGAGTCTCACGGTAGTTTCATGTTCAAAATTGCATACGTGATTATTGTGATTAAACAGCATAACAACAAAGTGCATATTTTCTCGAAGCACGATGTGTAACTGCATAATAAACAAGTAGTATAATGATCACATTGTATAACACTTGAAACGCATAATATACATTTCATATAACAACTAAAAACGTAAAAAAGTAAGCAACTAAGACAAAGTCGATGGAGCTCCGTGAAGCCGCTAAGGTTAATGGAATCTACAATGTCAATTCTGGGAATTACCATGAGACTAAGCTTTTGCGAAATCTTGAAATTTTAATTTAACTAATGCTTTACGCGTGCGATCTCGCTGGTAAAGGCTAAAGCGCTCTATTGTTATATGCGATGCGAACGCAGCGTTAATCGCATAAAATAACCCAGCGCTTCATAGTGAAACAAAAGCCCCACCTTATCCCTAAGCTTCTCCGTAATCTTGATCTCATCGGCGCTGTTCCTCCAGTCCTTGAGCTCGACCAGCTGGTTGGCCCTGATGAAGGGCACGTAGGCATCCTCTCGCGGCAGCAGCGCCAGCAGCGAGCAGCCGGCGGCGCCGCCCCGCGCCGCGCGGCCCACGCGGTGCACCAGCCCCGCGGGGGACGACGGGGGCTCCCACTGGAGGACCCACTCCACCTCGGGGATGTCCAGGCCTCTGGGGTGATATAGCTGGTTAGATCCAGGGCGGGAACCCTGGGGCGCAAAAAAACTTTGGGCCCTTTTGGAAATTAAAGAAAGTGAAAAGTACATTCAGTTTATCATTAAATAACATTATAAATCTGTTTAAAAAAAATACCTCGTTGAGTTTCTTGCCGGATTCTTCTCAACAGAGATTTTTCCAAATCTGTGGTGGATTTTGTTTGACTATCATAAGTGCTTGTTAAAGCTCGAATTGAAGAAAGATATTTTGATTTTGACTTTGCTATTAATGTGTTATTTTATTTACTACACACAAAATCAAACAAAAACATATTATTATAAGTATGATTAAGATACTGGCTAACGAAATTTCTTCTCAGCAAAATAATCTATTATAACTTTTTGTCGGATTAAAACAGAAAAAAATTGTAATATGCATTTCGGGGGCCTGACGTGCCCTCCCTCGTCCCTTCTCTGCCTCATCAGGCCAAGATTGACCTATTTAGTCGTGATCGTAAAAGGAAATCAAACAACTCACCGCAGACCGCGCAGAGTGGCGGTTATTGGGACAAGACCGTAGCTTTCAAGAGCGTTTATACCTGCTGAGCTGGCAACGTTGCATTTTTGTTAGTTTTTCTCGATTATTCCATAAAAATTTAATGAAAATTAAAAATTTGGTCTGATAGAACTCCAATAATTATTCGTGATAGACTTTTATATTCTTTAAAAACGACCAAATGTTTACTAACGGTTTTTAAAGAAAATAAAAGTTTATCACGCATAATTGGAGTAGACACATTTACTTATATATTAAGAAGAGTTTTATCAGACCACATTTTTCATTTTCATTCAATTTTTATGGAATAATCGAGAAATGCAACGTTGCCAGCTCAGCAGGTATAAACGCTCTTAAATTTAAGATAAAGTATGGAGAACTCACCTAGCCAACAAATCCGTGCACAACAAAATGGTTCCATCGCTCTCCCTGAACTTTTCCAAGATCTTACTCCGCTTCTGTTTCATCTTGCCATGTATAGCGAACACCTTTATATCCGGCAGGAACGCTGGCAACACGTCCGCCCAATAATCCACGCACGCACAAGTCGGCAGAAAGAATAATCCTTTCACAATTTTCCTGTTTCTTATAAAGTTTAGTAGGAACAGAAACTTGTCCTGAGGTTCAACGATAACGTAATAGTTTTCTAGAAGCAACGGTGTCGAAATTGTTGATTTTTCTTTGACGCACACCACTACGGGGTTTCTGAGGCCGGCTCTCACGAGGTCCTGGAAGGAGAATACAATTATAAATTGAGAGAGAGAGAGAGGACATTTACATATTTACACACACACAAAAATTGAGTGTAAAACTCGAGCACTAAATTAAGATTGGTTTTTTGGAATCTTTTTATATTTTTATTTCAATTCAAAATTTTTACTTTTACGGTCATGCCGTAAAACCTTAATTCGTGTCTGTACCGTTGTCCAGCAGTGGTGTAGCGGTATAGCACGTGGCACGAAATGCCGAGGACCTGGGTTCGATTCCCAGTGCTGGTCTTATTTTTCTGGTTTTTCTATGCATCTATATTTCAGTTTGTATTTTCAATCGAGCACTAAACCCATTTTCTCCTCGACGTAGATCTATAGACGTCTACCCTCGCAGTACCAGCTCGGGTGGCTATAATGAACGTCTCTGGTAATTTTTTTATCGGCTAAAGCCAATTCCGCGTCTACAGGTTTAGGGTGACCTTTAGTCTTTAGACAGTGTATTTAGTGACCTGCAGCTGTTTGGTCTGCGTGGCGGAGAACAGTCCGGTGCGGCGCTGGCGCGGCAGGCACTGCAGGATGCTGGTCAGCGCAGAGCTGAAGCCCAGCTCCAGGAGACGGTCTGCTTCGTCCAGCACCAGGAATTCCTGGGACAAATTTTAATGAACTATAAATTAATGGGCATTTCTATCTACCATTGTACCCTGCGTTTATTCTCTGAAAATTTGAAAGAAAGAAATAGTACATTGTGTCTTAAGGGCGGTTAATAAGGAATTACGAACGAGAGTCTATTAGAAGCCCGAAGAATTCTAGTACCGCCCGTGCGACATACAATGTTTTTCATCACATTTGCGAGTAAAAGTGTATATTTCTAAAATAAAAACTAATATTTTTTCAAAAGTTGCCGATACCGCTGACTACGCTCTTGGCAGCGCGTAAGGTGGGATACCTCAAGTGCCAGTAATTTCACCGGCTATCTCACTCTCCACGCCGAAACACAACAGTGCAAGCACTGCTGCTTCTCGGCAGGATTAGTGAGCAAGATGGTGGTAGCAAATTTTCATTAAAATAGAGCGTCCCCCCCCTCTAAAATCTAAACTTTTGGGTGGAATAATTTGATAAAATTCAGAATTTGTAGTAAATATATCAAATTTACAAGGAAAATTATAGCAGCTAAGATTGCTTGAAAATTATTAGTAGTTTAAGAGTAAATAGCAGCCTAAGGTATAAAATATATCTACCTAAACTTGGAAGATTCATACACAATACGAAATCTTTAGAAAAATATTATTTGATTTTTTCGTAATGGCTACGGAACCCTATCCTGGGCGTGTCCGACACGCTCTTAACCGGATTTTTAGTTTATTGATATTCTCTATACCCCTGCAAAATACTCGTAATGCCTGATTCAATAACTTATTTAGAAAATTTACATCCTGACTTTTGTATTTAATTTTGATACTAAGCCCCAGTTTACTTATGACATTTTCTGTTTATCTCAGTACTTTGAAAACAATCTTTAACAAAGTGTGCTCGTAACTTACTAGCTCCTTAAGCCTCCCAGCCAAGTTGAGCTGTTTCCTCTCAGCCAACAGGTCCTCGAACCTCCCCGGAGTGCACACCACGATGTGGGCGCCTTTCTGCACACTCTCCACATCTATGTCCACTGACCGACCTCCCACCAGGAGGGACTGGGTGATGTGAGACAACTCCGACTCTTGAAGAAACAGTTCTATCACCTGAAAAATGGTTTTGAAAAAAACATTGAATGGAATATACCTAGACGCATGAAGTTTCGAAGTACAGTCACCACCACCAGACACAACTAATAAATATCTGACACAACATAGCATGCATAAATAAATATCTGTTATGACTCTATTTTTAGAGTTAGTAGAGAGAATGTGAAGGTATTTTTGGATGCTCCTCTGTGGCAGATATTTAACCTCCTAATGCTCCTATTTAATTATAAAATGGGCATTGTTCTTTGTTACGACTGTAATAATTGGCTCAACATGATGGAACCAGCCTAGAATTGTTCATTTATCTTCTTCTCTTTCTAATTATAAGATACTGGCTGTTGCCTACAACTTTGTTTGCATTTTGCGGGAGCTTTGCACTTTTCCATGATAAGTTGACCTATGTTAATGTGAATTATACTTGGTTTGGATAGGTATAGTATATAGGCTGGGATGATGATGATGATCATTGAAATACATACTAGACATGGTGTCTGTCTAGACACCATTTCACATTGTTTTGTTTACATTTAGTTAAATACCTATCCAAACCAAGTATAGTGTAGTTTTCTATCACTGAAAGGATTTTTAAAATTAGTTTAGTAGTTACCTACAGTTATCCCTTGCAAACAAACAAACACAATTTTTTTTTTTATATTACGTACCACGAAAAAAGGAGACACCAGCAATAAAATAGTACTTATGATTTTTAAGTAGTTTATTATTTTTAAAAACTTTATTAAAAATGTACAACATTAACATTATATGACAATTATCATAATAACATAATGAATCTATCAATACTGAAATTTTACCTTATGTATTTGGGATGCTAGTTCTCGTGTAGGAGATATAATAACCCCATAAACAAAGTCTTTTCTCAGCGGCGAGTCCTTCTGCTTCTTCAACAACATCTCCAGTAGAGGTACAACGAAAGCTAGCGTCTTCCCGGAGCCTGTGACAGCCTCGGCCACCACGTCTTTGCACGACAAGACCAACGGTATCACAGCCGCCTGAATCGGAGTCATTGACGAAAAACCCTGCTTGTTTATACAATTTAGCACCGGCGGCGACAATCCAGGTTTCACTTTAGACCAGTCTTTATTGACCATTTTGATTTATTTACATTTGTTCTGGGTAAAAACACAAATTCGCGTGCAAGCGGGTTCACATGTGCGTTTGATGTTTATGAAAGAAATTGACAGACCCAACAGCTGATTTTGACGTATGGATCGCTATGTTACAAGCTATAAAAAAGTTGATATTTATGTAAAATATTGTAAAATTAAATACATACACAATACATAATATTTAAGCCTGTTCTAAAAATAGCAACTTACGAAAAATAACCAATGTTCAGTAAAAACGGAAAACTGGTTATTTAGAACCAAGCAACGATTTTTTTCCTTTTATTTCACATCACTGGAGTGACCAGCAACAAAAAAATAAATTTTTAGTGTGAACGTTCTGAACCCAATTGCTGATAAATTTCCGCGCCAGTTATTCAAACAGATTGATACAGATAGGACGATTCCACGAGAGAATTAAAAAAAAATTAGTTGATTAGAGTTGACAAATTTACACTTTTGTATCTAAAACAGAGGTAAAACTCTTAAAAGTGGAAATTAATAAATTAGTTGTCAGTAAGTTATTTACTTTGGTATTCGAACTTATCGAAATCAATATGGCGCATGTTGATATGACAAATTGACAGATTTGTTTTTGTCTTTGTAGTACGTTGTAATGTTTCTTTTACATCTCCAGTTAGAGAACAATAAAATTTAACAATGACCAGACCGTTTGGTAACAGTGATAAACGATTCTCAATCGACGACGCCTTCGAAGAAGAGACTGACGAAGCTATAAAAGTGTATGGCGCTACGGGGGACAGATCGCCGTTGAAGAACAAATATAAGAATGGTGGTGACTATTTGGCCAGGTAATTATTATTTACTGCCTCATTGTTATATTTAGCAGCAGCTGGCTTATTCATATGTCGCGTTTCGTGTAGATTCTTTATGTGAACTGGTCAGGTCGATCTTGACCTTTCAGTGAGTCAGACGATTTACCTTAATGGGGTAAAAGGCATTTGAACTGCAGTGAGTGTAGTGGCCGTTATTCGCGCCCCGCAGACCTAGTTTACACCTCATATTAGCGTCGAATACTGACTAATTATTGCTAATTATAACCAGAACAATGACCTGAAGCATTTCCTTTTATTTTTACTTTGTTGACAATCTGAAACTGGGTTAGTGTTTGTTGTGATGTATGTTAAGCATTGTTAATCTTCAGTTTCATGGTTTTATTGTCTTGGTTGTTATAATTTTTATGTTTATTACTTCTTACTCATCTTGCGGTGGGAATTAAATTCAAACAGATTATTGAGATAATGTTTTATTGGGGCGAATGTGTTAGAGTATCAATTGAGCAAGCATAGTTAATATTATCTTGATAACATTTGTGCTATAATGATTAAGCTTATTGCAGATTCTTAGGTAATCATTGATGTAACTTTCATTGTATTGCAAGATGTACTGATAATAGTTTTATACACCCCTAATTAGGTTTTTTATGGCATTGTAAGTGATATATTAGCCTGTGGCAATCCAGGATTCAATTAACCAGATCAGTGTATATAAAAAGTATTCTAATTAAATTTTCCTGTTTGCCATTGTAAATATACATAAATGAGAATAAGTTAAATCATCATTTCCTAAAATATGAGTAACAACACACCGGTAGGGTGGATGGGTTCCAGAAATCATCATAAACCATCAATGTTGCCTTAATAAGACATTTTCACATGGTCACTGAAATACAGGATGGCTCATTTATATTGGTCAGTATGGGAAAGTGAAACTATAAGACATACAAAGATCTGTTCTTAGGAACTGTCATCGATTTTAATAACAAGAAAAACTACCCTGACTCAGAATCACAATGGAATTGACTACTTATTTCTATATGTTATGATACAGAAGGGTAGAAAGAGATGGCAAATGGGAACTTTTGAACCAATGGGTTAGATTACTATGGAACCACTGATTTAATGAATGAATGGATTTAAATTATAACATTACAATCTTATTTTGTGGTCTGAATTGATCATTTGCCATTAAATATTAAAACATTCTTTGTTTATATCTATTTGTTTTTAAATTAAAATATACAGCTGACATAATATTTTATGCACATTAGTTTTACATACCATTGAATTAAAACATAAAATAATATTTTTAATTTATTTTATGTAGGTAAGTTTGCTAAGTATTTGTTTTCAGTTAATTATTCAGTGCCTCTTAAATGTACTTGTTTTGTACTTAGTGAGTCTTACAAAGAATATGCTTTGAATAAACACAGAGGTTTGACTTGAATATTAATTCAAGTTATTAATATGAAGTATGATTGGAAGACATCATCAGCATCGAAGTAAAAAATAAATTTATTTTAAAAGCTAATTTGTTTTATGAAGAAAGAGAAGGAAACTATCAATATTATGATATTATACTTGAATTATTTAAGTGAAGCAAAACACATAATATGGGGGTTGCTTTGCTTTATAACCTACCAAAGTTTATCCCCTACATAATTATTTTGAATTTATACACCACAAATATTTTCACACTGTTTTAAATTTTAATCTTCAAACATAATTGTAATGTTTTCTATTTATAATATTAATATAATAACTCTCAATTGCATGTGTTTTTAATGCAATATCACATTCATTTCATATTATGTTGAACCATAGACTATAAGAATAAGAAATCTTTATTTCGCTTAAGTAAGAATTAGGAACAAACATGTTCATGCTAATATGAGAAAAGAAAAATAATAAATTAAAAATAAAATACAAATGCGAAAAAGGAGTCCACTCAGCACTTGTCGGGTCACTAAAGGTGGCTCGACGCTGATATTACGTGGATCCAGGTACTAATAATGTATTTTTGTCTTTCTCAGCAGTAAAACATACAAATGTACCGACGACACGACATCCCGAGACTCGGACTCCCTCATCCATGAGTATGTGGAAGCCACGCAGTCCATGTACTGCTGGAACCATCCAAAGGTCAGAGAGAACTGGAAGACAGTCTGCGCAGCGGTCATACTCCTCGTGGTTGGAGTAGGCCTGCTGGGAATGGGTGCCTTCGCTGTAGCTGAACCAGAGAATGGCCTCCAAGGTGCAGTGTTCTTCGTAGCAGGTATGATTTGCTTTGTGCCTGGTGCGTACCACGTGGTCTACATCTGGTTAGCTGCTCGAGGTCAAAGAGGCTACGATTTCTACCACTTACCTTTGTTCACCTGATTTTGTAACAGTAACTTTAAGTTTGTGTTCAGTATTTCTTTAGTGGAGTTGTAAGGAGGATTACGAATATCATGGAATTCTGAGGGTAGGTGTTGCTCTCTAAATGGCTGCTATAACTAGGCGATTTCCCACTTTAACAGTACAAATGCAATATGTAATCTACAAACTTGCGCTAAGAATTTGTAATCAAGTTCACCGTTACTTCTAAAGATAAAGTCTGATGTTACCTGTTACAGAGCAAATAAATTCGACGATTTGTTGTTTGTAGATTACTTATTGGGATTAGCCTGTGATTTTGTACACAACTTTGAAAACATGAATATGGTCTGTTAAATTAGTTCCCATTTTTCCAATTCCTAGTAGAGATGGGAAATAACCATATAGGCCACGTTATATTCTGTATGCTTGTATTTCAATTAGTACTATGGCGTACGCTAAGTTTTTTAAGCTTCTGTTTGTAATTCGATCTCAATTTATATAAAATTAAGTCAAAAAGACGTTCAAGCCCAGTAGTTATAATGCTACATTCTATAAAGATTATTTATGTATAATATTGACGAAGCACTCTATTTAATTATTAAATAAACACAGACAAGATTACAAGATTCACTCTCTTGTTATCAGCTCTGATGCTGAGCGCTGAGTACCTATTGTCTCCCCCAAGCGCTTCCGTGGTGAAAGTTTGCAAGCCTTTTACTCCCTAAGGGCTAAGAGAACCCATGGGGGTCACAAACTACTCATCCCAGTGCCAAGGGGGCTACTACGAAATTCTAATTTCGTATTGTACTTACCGTTCCTCTCAGTCTCGTATTGGGTAAATAACAGTAGCGTCAGCGGAACGGCAAGATACGAAATTCGAATTTTGCACTTCATAGTAGGTATAGGGTCAGTACCTTCCATTTTATTTTAAATAAGTAATAACCAGCCAGTTATAATGGGGAGCTGTTCCGTCCACGGTATCCTGCAACCCTTACCAAGCCCCTTTTTTTTACTTTTAGTATTTTTTTAAATGCAAGCATGCTGAATGTGATTGGGCTTGAGCAGTTACGGTTATCAGAATAAAAAGGTTGTACGTTGTTCTAGTCTCCTGTTTTTTATCTATTTTCACCATCAGTAGTCTCTAGGTTCACGTGTCAACATGCGCTTAGAATAAATAAATAAAAAACTATTTTCAAATTACTGTAGTCTTTGAACGTAAACAAGAAAATTAGTACAGCACCTTAATAAAAATTAAATATAAAATCGAATGTATGGAATAAATTTAATTTTGTCAGTGTTTTTCGTGTGTTCAGTTAAGTGTGGTAACGTTTTATATAAAAATCTGTCCGACTAATATTATGTATAATGATAAAATAACTTATGTATCAGTTAATTTTGTAAATATATGACAAATACATAAATTACTATAAAAAACTTAAATAAATATGAGGACTTAATTGCTTATCGAAATATAAATGTGACTGATTCGTGAAAGGTACCACTTTAAGAATATGGAGTTATAAATGCTAAAACCATAGAAAAACTAAGTTATCTACAGGAAAAATAATAAAGTCTACTGTGCATTTCAAATTACAACTGGATTCGCTGATAACTTCACTCATTGCCATATGCCAGTATCAAAAGTTTTGCCACTTTATAATATTTTTGTTCACTAAGCTGGCAACTCTCAAATTGACAGGTAGGTAGCAAGTGAAACTGTCAGCAAATTCAATCCGAACTGTCATTGGCCCAAGCCTTAAGGCCGCCATTGATGGGAATAATAATAATAATGATTGCCGCAACAGCGTTCCACCGAAAGGGGTGTTTTCTACAAAATTACTTCCTTGACGCTGCTTAAGTGTTGGCCTTCTGCAGAATCTACTGTACCCTTGTTTTTAACCGACCAGGCCATAACCTTAAAGGTCGCCATTGTGGAGAATAATAATAATAATAAATAATACTGCTAATGTTATTTGAAATTTGAAACACATAGTAAATTAAAACTATTAAAGTGGTACATTTCCGTAACACAGTGAATAATTACTATTGTTATTGGTACCTACTTAGTTAAATATTAATAGACTATACAAAGTGCCTAGAAATACGTTTGAAATCTAAATAGCTATATATGTAGATGTACGAGTAGGCCACCATTACTGGAGTCAGTCCACACACCAAGCAATAAAACAGTTTACGAGCTAAAATGTGCTTTATTTTGTTAGTTCAATTTCTAAAATACCAAAAAATAAAATGATTATTTGAACGTCCTTCCTTATACCACAAAATAGGTAAATTGACACTGACTGAATATCCCTGTAAAAGATTTTCTTCATAGTTTTTTTTTATGATTCAAAAATCGTAGTTCATATAGTACCGTCTCTCTCACTCTCGTATTAAATAATATAAGCGTCAGCGGGAAGGCAAATTACGAAGTTCGAATTTTGTAGGGCCAGGCCTTTGACGCGGTACAGGTTGAATATCGACCAATCTATGTAAACATTTGTTGAACACAATACAAATTCTGATATATTTACAGAGGTGTTCAGTTGAACTAACCCACCCAGCAACCATCCGACCATCTGCTGAAATAATATACATTCTAGGACGCTGCCTCGCAAATTCGTAATAGGTACCATCAGCCAAACATGTGGTCTACCACCCTAAAGTTGATAATCGTTTGCATAATGTCATAAAACAATTAGCGACATATTCATTTGATAGGAACTTGTTTAAAACTTATTTGGCTGATGATATAATTGTACAGACGAGGAAACTGAATTACGTACCAGGGAGGACACTTTTCATAATCCATTTTTTTGGTAAATTTATAGGATATCAAAGCACAAAGGTTCCACCCTGGTACGTGATTCAGTTTCCTTGACCGTATGTTAATAGACTACCTTCTTCTGAGAGGATACTAAGGGGAGGAGGGTTACTACGAAATTCGAAAATTGAAGTTCGTATCGTACCGTTGTCCCTCTCATTCGTATTAAATAATAGAAGCGTCAGCGGGACGGCAAGATACCAAGTTCGAATTTCGAACTTCGTAGTACAGGGTCAGGGGGGCTACTACAAAATTCGAAATGAAATCGGTGTTCGTATCGTACCGTTTCTCTCATTTTGCATTTCAGTAATAGGGCCTGTGACTTGCAGTGGTACGTTTATAGGTTGAGAGTTGAGACCACCTTAACACATCTTCTTCTTTTTCTTTCTTTTTTTTCTTTTTGCACCTTCGGCCTCATCTGCACTTAACATCAGCAGGGCTACTACGAAACTCGAAGTTCGTATCGTACCGTCCCTCTCGCTCTCGTATTAAATCGCTATCGTAGTAGCCCTGCAGGTGAGATCTATAGAGGTCAAACATAGTCAGTTTCAAGTAAAAAAAAAAGATGAATAAAGCACATTTTTTTAAACGTAAATTAGGAGGCGACAATATTAATGGATTGACTCCAGACCATTTGGACTCGCTGCTATAAAGCGGTTAATTCAAATTAACCAATGAGGTTTTCTGTGACAGGCTATTGGCGCTAGTTTCGCGCCGTTTGACAACTATGACATTTGTCAACTTTGACATTTGTTTCACGTTCGGTTTAGCCTGCGTTTCCACCACACGTACGAGGATATGTTTGTCATGCATGATCCAATTGAAACACTACATTTATCTATTCTCGCTCGCACAGCACATCTTTAGTGGAATCAGTTGAGCGGAGCGAGGCGAGGTAAATGAAGCGTTTCTATTAGCCCATGAAAAACTTATTCCTCGTGTATAGTCTGTCAAAAAAGAGAAGAAATTAAAAAGTGGCAACACTGTAGTGTCATCCCTTTCAAACCCTATCAAACCAAAAAGGGAGGACACTACAGTGTTGCCACTTTTTAATTTCTTCTCTTTTTTGACAGACACATCCTCGCATACCTCTGGTATAAACGCAGCCATCGACGTCTTTATATAGACTGCATGTTTCTTACATCAAAACAGCGCACAAAATTAGGCTTTGGGCTTATAACTACTAAATTTTATTTTACCTCTATCAATATTCCCAGATCTCAAAATATCTTGGTCTCAAAATACCTGAATTTAGGTCAGCAGACCTAATTTTTTTTCTTAAAACACCGGAACCTTAATATGGCCGAATTTCAAAATACCTTAGTCTCATAATGCCTAAACTTCAAAACACTTTCATGGCAAAACAACATATGATGATATGCTTAAAATAACCAAATGTCAAAATACCTAATTTTGTATTTTGAGATTGTCAATTTTTACATAAGATCTTAAAAAAAATTGGCATTTTGCCATTTAGGTGCTTTCGGTTTATTTTCGTATTTGTCATATCGGTCATTTAATATTTGAAGGAATTGTGCATTTCAATCTTTAGGTATTTTAAGTATATGTTACTTTTTAGTGCAATGTCATGATTTCGTTCTTTTAAACAAACAATGAGATAATTTGACATTTAGGTATTATGAGCCCATGGTAATTTGAAAATTAGGGGTATTAGTGAATAAGGCATTATGAAATTTAGTGGTTCTAAGCCTAAAGCAAAATTAGTTCACAGCGCGGTTTTATGAACGTCGTCGGTTGACAGGCAAGAGTCACTAACTGATTAGTGGAATATAACCTCACGATGCTATGCATAAGTTTGATTATCCCGCTTGACTTTAAGTGGTAATTGGTGACTTGCTTGTCACCCGACGGTTTTACTAATAACATAATTTTGATAATTGATGCGCCGCGCGTTTTGTTCCATACAAGCCAGTCTAGTTCCGTAAGGTACCATCAGCCAAATAAGTGGTCTACCAATTTTTAAACAAGTTCCTATCAAATGAATATAGAAAGAAAGAAAGAAAGAAGACATTTATTCACTTACACAGAAGACACACATATACAGCAAAATTAACACAAATAAAATAAAAAAATACAGAAAAACACATGAAAACATTAAATACAATATATACAATGTTGTGTGTCCCCGCGAAAGTGAAACGGTCGCTGACTCAGCATTATGCTGAAGCGTTAAACGCCTGCAGCGCTGATTTCGCTAAAGTCGAACTTTCAAGTTGACAGACACGTCTATTGGCATTATTGTTTTATGACATGCAAACGATTATCAGCTTTAGGGTGGTAGACCACATATTTGGCTGATGGTACATAGATGTGACGCAGCCCTTATTATCCAAATGAGCCAAAAGTACGGTTATTTATTATTAAATGATTATCGGAAGCCCAATTCAATCGTCGAGTAAAGATCTCCCACAGGCTTTGTTTCCTATCCCGGTGTACCAATTTATAGCTGCAAGTTTCTACATTAAAATAATTAATTTGATACTTATAATGTAATAAAGTTTTTTAATTATCATTTAGTTGTATAAGTTGAATGTTCGATGGATTTTGATGTGGTGTTCTCATAGAGTTATTCGTACTACTCAGGGGAGTCCCTTTTTTTCTTAAAAATACTAAAGTAATCTAGAAGTGTAACATAAAATACTTCCCGGAAATGTGATGTAAATAAATAACAGAATTGTCATGTTAACTTTGTCACTATTAACTATTTTTAACAGTGTGTAGTCCTTTTTTTGGAAAGTTTGTTTTATTTATTTTTCTGGATGTACCGTATTTATTGAGGATGCCGCAAATTGTATAAAATAAAATAAAATAGTTTATTTTAAATTTATTTATTATGTGAAGTTAGATTCCGAATGCTTTATGTATCCATAATAGGTCAGGGATATCTTGAATCGCTACTTAATTTTAGCAAATTCAGAATATTATTTTATGTCAGATGCAGTTGAATATTACTACTACTTATGTTACAAAAGAAACAAAATCCTTTTCCAGTGAGCAAATGGGTGGTTGATTGAACAATTTTTATCTAAGTTGTTCACATTTTGAAACAATATTTACTACTGACATTTTACTATTTAAAAACCCAAATTAAGCCGAAAACAGTCGTACGCTCGTTTAGTTTCAGTCTAACATCGAAATATTAGGAATACTCGTACAATATTTTCGAGAAAATTTTCCTCTTTAATAAATCTATCGATGATAATATGTAAAAAAAGTTCTGTGTCACTTCTAACTGTAAAATGTTAAAACAACTAGTGTCAATATTTCGCAACAATTCCCAGAATTTATTTGCATATAGAATATACCTAGAATCGTCATTCGTCAGGCATTAGTCATCTTCCTAATTGCGATCACATTCTTGCCACGACCCCGTGACAAGCTTGTTTCAGTTGAGTTCATTACTAAAACATGACTCCATTGACACATCAGTAGCGTGCCGTAACAACTCTATTTCCACAACAATTAATGACGTCAGTGGTCAGGATGACAGTATGATCAAGCTTGTGTTCAGTCAACTAATTTAATTCCTGGCCCATCATGGGACCTTGTCTTAGTAAGTATTTTTATTTGTCTATGACAAGACTCTTGTGGTGTATTTAGGTCTTAAGTTGGTTGGCTGTATGTAGTAACACTAACTCAGGCCTCGTCGTCTCTTTTGATTGCCTGACGAACATATTCACTCCATGCCACTTGATTATAGGTACAGTCGATTACATAAATATTTATACAGCCATAGCGTGAAATAAATATAATAGATATTTATTACGTCTTATGGTAACGTACTTATATTTTGACTCATGACATGACCTTGACTGTTTCTACACAGTAAGCGGTTAGCCGCGCGGTTTTAGCCCGCCGTCTCTTTCAAACCATACTCTAAAGAAGAGGAACAGTGCGGTAAACCGCGTAGCGCCTCGCACTTAGATGGCGCCATTCTATTTCGGTGTCAGCTAAATGTAGCTTTAAAATAACAAATTGCTTCAATTACGTTATCTACCAGTTTAGATCCGAGGCCGTATTATCTAACGTGCAGGCGCTTGCGATCTCTTACTACCCTCGTCTTATGCCGTGTGACAGAAAGAAGTGGTGAAAACGATTGTGATTCCAAGTGTATTAGACACTAAAGCCTTTGGAAGAAAAATCGTGCAAGTATTAGGTACAGTCAGCATCAAAAGTAATTCAATTCAATTCTTGAAAGTATAGCTCCATCGACACTATCGAGGTTGGAAAAGACACTATCAGTTTAGCCGTTGTTCGGTAAAAAGTAGCGGATCACTTTTTTACTTTGTCGTATTAGCACATTTATCAAATTTGTATGGTGTTAAGGACGTTGCTGTAAAACGACAAAGTACAAAAGTATGCAGCTAATTTTGATGCCGACGGTACCATCAGCCAAATATGTGGTCTACCACCCTAAAGTTGATAATCATTTGCATGTCATAAAACAATAATGCCAATAGACGTGTCTGTCAACTTGAAAGTTTGACTTTAGCGACATATTCATTTGATAGGAACTTGTTTAAAAATTGATAGACCACTTATTTGGCTGACCGTACATTGCGTCGCTCGATTTACCACTTCGAACTCATTCTAGCAATCTAAAGCCGAGTTTAGATTTGCAAAAAAAAATCGTGCAAGTTGCCTTACATTGCGGCGCTCGATTGACCACTACAAACTCGTCGGCTTTACGGCCTCGTAATGTAATGCAACTTTTACGATTTTTCTTGCAAGTCTAAACTCGGCTTTATGCAACGTGGACCATTTGCCTTGCTGTTGTAAACGGTTGCCAATTGTCTAACCCACTGGCGCACGCGATTTCACCACCAGGCCCTTGTATTCATATTTATTTTTTGGGGATCTCAAATGGCTGTAACAATTTCAATGAACACTCGATCTAGCTTGGTCTTATCTCTGAGGAAACTTGCGTCTTAGTCAGCGCAAATCTCGGTCGCCCAGATATAGGTAGTGCCACTAAAGTTGAGGTCACGCCACGCACACAAGGACATGTCATGTAATCAAATGACAGCGAGATTTTGACATTCACTCATACATTTCATTGATTCTCCTTTTATATGTAATCAGATCTTCATGCAGCTGTGTGTAAATCATGCATTTGAACTCTCGTGGCACTTCCTATACTAATACGTAAATTTAACCTTTTCGCCGCCACGTCAAATACAAAAGACAACACCCATACGCCAGGCTTCTATATTGCAATGTCTAAAAT
Organism: Choristoneura fumiferana; assembly: GCF_025370935.1. Classification (NCBI taxonomy): domain Eukaryota; kingdom Metazoa; phylum Arthropoda; class Insecta; order Lepidoptera; family Tortricidae; genus Choristoneura; species Choristoneura fumiferana. The sequence continues at coordinate 2,620,017 of NC_133480.1, forward strand.
TGAACCTTAATACAATTGAACGAAGGTTGCTTGTGCATTGCAGTAATTATTAATGATTATTTTTAGTATTATTTTATTTTAATTGTATCGCTCCGACAAATGTTTGCACGCCTGCATGCAGGCTGAATACACTGGACATGAACTAAAATAATTACCTTGCTCACCCGCGACCTTTACCCTTTTTTTTGACCTTTTTGATATGGACCTCCGCAAAGTAACGCCTGATTCAATAAATTATTTACACTGGACATATTTAAAATTAACTATGTAACATCTGCACAACTGTATTCAGAGCAAATAGATTCTTTGAATCTTCGAATGGACGTGTATATAATTCGTTGGCGTGAAACCTGCGGTGCGTATATGAGTCGTTGGCGTCGAAAAGGTTAAGGTTACTACACCTGTCTGTAATAAGAACATAGACAAGAATTTTAATAAAAATAGATTGTATATCATCTTAACAGATTTAGGTTAATGTTATTCCTATTCTTAGTTCGTTATTTGACATGATTTTGTAATAATTTTAATTTAATTGCTTTTAAATACCCACATAGCTGTCCAATTTTTTCTTTGTGTAAATAATAGTTTTTGTGCTGCAAAATTAGTGCTTCTAACTCACGTAATGCTATGTTGGGAAATATCAGTGTCAGTTAACCTGATTGTATCATTTAGTCTGTTCAATTTAGAATGTTCTAAATACTTTGTTTAAAATAAATCACAAACTCCAAATAGGGAAACTCTAAATTAAATGAGAAAAATATTGAGTTAATGGATTATATTGTACCTACGTTAGCTGAGATAGACAGACACTAAATATTATGTCAAAAATACATATAGGTTGATAGGCTAATTGATCGAAGTAACTTTTTTTGAGATATTGATTTTTGATATACATGTTCGGAATCGGTGAATTTTTCTGTCATTTGAGCTTTTTAAAATTTATCTCAAAATTTGTTCTGAGCCATGTCATGTTTTTTTTTAAATGGTAAATAAATAATAATTTCTAATTATACAGTTGAATAAGTACTTACTTGCAATTGTGTTATTTTATGTGATATTGTGTGCAACTGATTTTCTGCATAGCATTATCATGTAATGCTTAATTGGACAGGGCTAGCATGAATATAACATTAATTTTAGATACTTATTTATTAAAATTTGTTTATGTAGATGGTCCTTCTGTGTTAAATCCTGGTTTTATACTAGGCCTGTGGTTTTTTTATTAGTATCTGTATTGGAAGTTGTAAATAATTTATAGTAATAAATTAGTCATCTTATTTGGTGTTTTATTTAATTTAATGTGTATACAAAGCTAGGCATTGAAGTTCCCTGAATGTTGCCACCCAACTGTCTTCAACTCTAGATTGAATTAAATGGACATTAAAAGGCAAGTATTTAGTATTGAAAAATACAAAAAAAAAGTTTAGATGGCATGCAATCACCCCTGCCCATGGATGCCTGCAACACAAGGGGTATCACCACAGGTGTATTGTCATTACTTACAAGACTCATATGAAATAAAAAGCCATATAGTGCAAATTTTATATTAAACTTTGTCTCGTGAATCTTTTCAGCTTGAAGTGCTGCAAAAACCTCAGTTCTCCATTCCAATTTTTCAGTACTTCCACCTGGTCCAAATCTAGGAGGTCTGGCATCTCCAAGCCGCAAGTGGCAAATTCGTCTTGTTCTCTCTTTTTTGTGATATTTATTATGTCTTCCCTACTAGCGTGTTGACGGTTTCTTCTTTGCCCGATAGAATTCTTCAATGCAATTTGTTCTAGTTCTTCATCAAACCTCGACAAATAAGTTTCTATCAACTCTAAGGTCTGTTCCTTAGTTAAAACAACACAGTCGTCAGGTATCCTGTCTTTAAACCATACAATTTTCTCACCAATCAAGTTCTGTTTAATGTGAGTGCCTAGTTTATTATGGTCCTTTTTCTCCACTCTTTTCATTTTCTTGGCGAGTGTTTGAGTTTTTCTGCTATTTGGATGCTTCAGTTTTTCCATTGTTTTCTTTATGTTAGGCATTTTTCTTTAATTAATCGAAAAATAGTTCATTAACTTCAATCAAAATAAACCTTGATTTGCTTGATAAAGTGGGAAACTGTGAAACTCACGTGTTCCATGATATGTCAATGTGACATTGACATGTTTGTAATTTTTTCGTTTTTAAAATTTCTGAAATGGTAGGGATTTATATCCACACAACCACAAGCTTTCCGGAACAAAAGCCACAATATATACTGTGCGCCGTAACATTTCAACGCCGACGGGAATGATGTATATTCTATAAGATTATAGCTACCGCATTTTTAGCGAAAATAGGCTTGGTACCTAATGAGAACTTTGACAGTTGCAATAAAGGAAAACATTTTTTTTTTTTTTGAAACGGGCATCGTACAAATTTGTCACGAAAAACATTGACATTGACGTTATCCGTCTCCGCCACTCATGCTTAATGAATAAAGTTATTGAAAAAGATTCTGATTACTAAAAAGTCTTCTGATACTATTAAAACTCAATTCATTACTCATTCAACGATGTTATTATAATTTTATCATATATTTGTTTTACCGTACAAGATTTTTTTTAATAATTTGGACACATGAAAAATTAAAATCGTAATAAAAAACTTGACCAAAATCGTAGCGGTCTTTGTAAACTGTCATTTTAACGTCAGAGGGCCTAGTAGGCACTCACTCCGAAGTTCGAAAATCGTAGTTTGTATCGTACCGTCCCTCTCGCTCTCGTATTAAATGTTATAAATGTCAGAGTGACCGCACGACACGAACTTCGAGCTTCGTGTTTTGTAGTAGCGCTACTGGTGAATACTCATAGGAGTATGGACGTAGTAGTCTGCAGTGTTGCCAACGCAGGCAATTTGTCGTCAATTAGGCTACTCGGGTTGGAAATCGGCGACGTAAAATTCTGATATCGACTGGTCGCCTTTTAGGCTACTTGAAGGATAAGGTCCTTATAGTATTTTAACGAAAGAATCACACCACAAATTGACATAAGCACAAGAAAAAAAAATACCTTCCACGCAAAATGTAGAGTTTAAGTGTGATCAAAAAGAAAAGAGTGGATGAATTAATAAAAAAATAATTAAAAATAACTTCGAAATTAACATTAAAACGCACCAAGCGCAGTGTAGGGTTCCGTTCTAATATTTTGCATATCTTACTAATCTTAAAGCTTGATCTGGAATAACACATAGGCTACTTTTTTAGGCGAACTCAGTTCAAATTTGGCTATATTAGGCTACTCAAGAAGCTGTGAAAAATGGCGATATCAGGGTCCAAGTCGTCGGCAACACTGGTAGTCTGTGAGTGAAGTGTGACGATCGGTCATTCATGCAATCATTTTATCAAAACAACCTCTGCACTCCATCAGGCAAAGTTTGTTTTTTCTGCAATTTTCTTTCAATTACTGTATTAAAACAATTAAATTATCTTATGACAAGCTACTACAAGTGTTTATTATGCTGAAACGTCCGAGCCCACACGAAGGAGAGGAAGATATCCTGCGAATGCAAGAAGAATATCTTCGCGAAAAGAACAAAGATGCGAACCTTCGTCCAGCAGCCCAGGTGACAAATCTAAGATCACAAGCTTCTGCAGAAAACCTTAAACCTCCAGCCTCAAAGTTTCCAAAGACATCTACTCGTAAGCCATCAAAATACGCACAATGTAAAGGCCTCAAAAATGAGAAAACAGTCCGCTTTGAAAGCAGTACTGGTTTCGTTATGGGAGATATTTTGGAGAAGAATGTTCAAGAGGAGACAACGGAAACAGAAATAGATGATGATAAGGTATATTATCCTAAAATAATACCATCAGTAATGAGTAATATTGTTGAGAGAAATACAAATGTAAATTTAGACATTGGGTTTACATCTATGCCTGAAAAAGGGTTCCCTGTTGCTGTCAAATGTGATGTCACTATTGCATCTGGATCAAAAAGCATTCATGCTTTATATGTTGAACAAAATAGACTAGAAAAATCTGTTGAAATGGAAGTGGATCAATCATCAAGTAACAATATGACCATAGACTCGGAGCAACAATTAACAAATCTTCCTAATAAAAGTTACATTGTAAAATCACATGATGCAGATGTTATACACAGTGAAAATGTTAATTTACTAAGTAAAATGTCACAAAATGAAATATTAGAAGAACAGCAAAAGCTGCTTACTGATTTAGATCCTAATCTGATTAAATTTTTAAAATCCAAGAGAAAAAATGACATTACAAACCCGATGGACAATAAGAACCCAAAGAACCAAAAACTAACAAACACTGATGAGAGAAAGGTTTCAGATAGTAATGAACTTTATGAAAATGACATATTATCACACCCCAATGTCAACCAATGGCTTCACTTTGATTCTTTAGAAAAGGACAAACTTGAATGGATGAAAGGTATTGAAGAAAGTAACACAATCACACCAGACAAACCATATGAAGCCCGATTTGACTTTAAAGGTTATCTGTTACCTTACACAATTCCGTATACAGAGGAAACAAAAAGCCTTTTTCACCACGGAGATGAACCACATCGTCCTGGTTATACGTTGACAGAATTGTTTGAACTGACTCGTTCCACAATTTCCCAACAAAGAGTCTTTGCCTTGACTACTATAGCAGGAATCTTGGAATATTACACTGCAGGGACATACGAAGGTGTTATTGAAATTCCTCTAAGTAAAATACTGTTTGTCATAAGATTTGCTTTAGATGATAAAGCCGAAGCTATTTTAGAAGCATCATTAAAAGCTTTAAGGAATTTAGTGTACAACAAGATTGACGAAGCCAGTTTAGATGCTCTGCTGGGCTTTGAGGCAGGCACCCAACAACCTTGTCTAGAAAATGACAAATCTGAAATTGAGGAGTTGGAGTCAAAAGAATCTGAACTAAAAGACTATCACTTAGCTGAAGTAGATATAATAGCAGCGTTGCTAAGAACTGATATTCTTACCAGAATACAGTATATTTTGCAGAATATAAATGCTAATGTCAATTGCATTCAATACTCTTTGCAAATTTTGACGAGATTGGCAAGAGATTCACCTGAAACATCAATGAAGATAGTAGAAAAGGAATATTTAATGAACAGCATTAAAGAAGTGGTTTCGAAATACAATATTCAACCAATGCAGATTCCAGCAATGAGGTTAATTAGAATCCTATCTTTACAGACAAAAGAAATTGGAGAAATATTGCTGAAAAAGTACTCTTTTCTAGACCCTGTGATGCAACACATAAGTACAGTTGCAAACACCACTAACGCTCTACGCATACAAATAGAAGCATTTTGTGTCATGTCTAATTTGCTTCAATACAAGCTAGCTATTGAAGAAGCTATCTCAATGTTTCCGATCATACTCTCGACATTGTACACACACATTCAAAATACCGACGTGTTTGTTAATACGTCTGTATTGAACGCCACACATGCGGCTGTCGTTTTGCAATTTGCCAGCAAGATCTTGAGAAACACAGTAGTTTTAGACAGTAATAAGGAACAGCTGTATATCCTGTTGAGAGAAGGGGCACGAAAGTGGCTAGCTCAGGTATCCATGTGCGAAAGTTATACTTGTGGACATTTGCGCCTAGTCTGCTCCATTTTAGACTGCTGCAAAACAATTATACTAGTAGATCAAATTGAACTCGGATTTCTGAAGGATTCCCTAACGAAACTAACGAATTCATCAGGATTTTTGAAGATAATTTCACACCTTGAAGCTTGTTCTAACCTATTATCCGGTATAGAAATCAAAAATCTACACTTCACTAAGAATTTGATGACTCTGGGCTCATCAGTTGTAGAGGCGCAATTGAAAACCTTGCCCATTCTGAATACAGTATCACCGGTGCCATTTTTAGCATCTCTATTCAAAGTCCTGGAACTTTTTAATGATGCCAATATATTGCTAAGTTTTGTCGAAAAACTTGAACCATACATTGAAAAGCTGGCTGCAAAATTACCTAGTCTGAGTGACAATTGGTTTACAAGAACAGAAACCGATCTTGTGACCAGTATTATAAAAGTAGCAGTGAAAATTGATATTCCAGAATCTAAAAAAGACTTGCTGTATTCTGTAGCAAATAAACTATGCTACATTTTGAGAGCAGACAAAAGGGAAGAACTGGAGTTTATGTTCAATAACATTGTGTTTAACAAGCAATGGTTTACAGCAGAGAGATTAATGAATTTAGTTTCTTTGTCTGATGCTGATGGGTTCTCGAAAGCACTAACATCAATAGAAGAGATCAAATTGTGTTACAGCACAGTAGTTAACCTAAATTACAGGGACACTGGTGCCAATATTGTGCTTAGAAAATGGCAGGAACCAATTTTACCGAGAGACTGGATGTATTTGCCGATTTTAAATCTATACAGTAGAAGTCAAGAGCCAGCTGCACCTAGAATAATTGGAGCACACGTGATTGAAACAAAGGAGCAGACAGCAGTAAAGGAGTTCATCATCAGGAGCAGTTTAGAGTGGATTTTATTCAATGAATATTGTTTCCCAGATCTTCTGAAAGACATAAATGTTACAGATAGATTCTGCCGACTGATGTGCGTATTCCTGTGCGACAACTCGTTGTTTTTGGATCCAAAAATTAAAATTTTGCTCCAGAAATGTACTAAGATTTTGTTTAGGAAGAGTAACGAATTCAACTTCGATCATCAGCTCACTGGTTTGAGTAATTTCCAGGGTTTCTACACGCAGTTCTTGGAGCAGTTTCAGTCGGTTAGTTACGGGGATTATACTTTCGCTGCGTGCGTGTTGGTGCCTCTTGCCCAACGGCACGATGTAAAATGGCGGAAGCTTATCTGGTCAGAGTATGCGGGCTGTCTAAGAGCTCTGGATTGTCCCGAAGATCGCCTTTGTTACCAGCTGAATGACTATTTGTATCCCGATGAGACTGATGCGTCTTTGATTAAATCTTACCATCGAGCATTGACTTCGAATCTTGTGAGGCCTGACACGATTGCGTACGCAATAGCTCATCATCATGTTGAAAGGAATCGACAAAAAACAGCTTAGTTTGTGATGTTTTTACTCACTATCGCTGGCGTGTCTTATGTAAATAGTTGTATAAGAAATAATTTGTACAATGTTGTATTTCTGATCTAATGTAAGACTAAAATTAAAAAGATCAAACATATTTTTAGTTTACTTGCATATGTGCATTTTATAATTCCTCATTAAAACCTCATCAGACTGCCAATGCCAATAACTATGACTGATGACAAAAAAAATACCTACGACCTCGACTCGACCCTGAGCTTCAAAAATTAATATTACTAGGTGACCACAATTTGTACAGTCAAGTGCAAAGATATCGACACGGCCAAAGTTACAAAAATATGTATACGTACATGACTTTAAGTACTTAACATTAAGGTCGTGTATACATATTTTCAACATGAAAACAAACCAAAAAAGAGTGCGATAAAGTCGCGGTGAGCAGTACCCTTAGTGTAAGTTTTCGGTTACAAAATACGTCACGATCGAGTTCGCGTTAAAATCTCAATTTGTATGGAAACACGAACATCGCAAACGTTCCGCTAGAGGCGCTGTTCGTGTTTCCATACAAATTGAGATTTTAACGCGAACGCGATCGAGACGTATTTTGTAACCGAAAACTTACACTAAGGGTACCTACAGAGCGGTGTTGCGGCCTACGATTTAGCCCGAAACATGTCGAGCTAAACTTGATTTAAGACTTTAGACGTTACAATATCCTTCATTTTATGTCGTGTAGACGTATTTTTGTAACTTTGGTCGTGTCGATATCTTTGCACATGACTGTACCTACCCAACTGAGCGCGCGCCGCTACATTACAACACATCATTCTTTAATAATAGTTACTTACATTATGCATCTGTATTACTAATCATAGTATAATCAGAGATCATAGTTAGTCTTGTATAGTGCATAATCCATACTAATATTATAAATGTGAAAGTGTGTGTGTTTGTATGTTTGTCCGTCTTTCACGTCGAAACGGATCGACGTGATTTTTGGCATAGTTTATGGGCCAGAGAGTGACATAGGCTACTTTTATCCCGGAAAAATGCGCAGTTCCCGAGGGAACAGCGCGCGATAACCGAATTCCCCGCGGGCGAAAGCTAGTGGATTCTAAATTAGCTTAAAATTCCTTGGACGGTAGCACAGACTAATAAGAGATACTCACGGGATAGTACGACACGGTAACGTTACTATACTTAATTTTTAAACGTAGGTATGGCATATTTTTTTGTATTGGTACATTTCTTGTTTCGTATAATATTTAACACAGAACACGACATTCATCTGAGAACACAACTGCCCCATTGGCGTATCTATAGGTACCTATAGGATTATTTTTCAGGAGGGGCCTGGCCTGGATTTTTGTGTGAAGATATCAGTATTATGGAATTTTTAATCGGTAGCCCAACATCCTGGGGTGGGCACTATACTATATTGGGGTGGGCACGGCCCACCCGGCCCCCTCTCTATATTCGCCTATAGCTAACTTCTTGCCTCCTTTTTTGAAGTTAGTCAATTATAATTTTTTTATAATAGTACCGGTTGCCATATACTTACAGGGAATGTAGGTAGAATGTAGGTATAATTTCCGCGTGTTAAGAAGAAAAAGTTGTACTTACGAATTTGAAACTATTTTCTATCAAAGCAATTTCCGAACGCATAAAGCAATTTGGCGCGAAAAGCGCTACTGACAGATCGACAGGTGTTAGGTCAATGTACATGTTTTTGTTCAGTGATAACGGTAAAAAAAGCATAATCAACTTAAAAATCACAATTCAAACATGAATTCTTAAAAATAATCACTTCACATCTATGAAGTCTGAAAATGTTTGTAGAAAACCTGAAGAACGACTTTTATAACGTGCTTTTGGGATCCGTAAGTAAGAATGTTTACATGTCATGTTTACGATGGACTTTCATTGTGTAAAACTTGGAATTCCTTTCAGCGGGTGTTATTATTAGTCCACTACGACGTTGACGCGATATGTACGTGCAAAATACTGCAAGGGTTGTTTAAATGTGACAATATTTCGTATACTTTGGTCCCTGTGGGGGGTATATCGGAGTTGAAGCAAGCTTATGATGAGAACAACGATGAGATAAAGTATGTGTGCTTAGTGAACTGTGGAGGGACCATTGACCTCGTGGATATACTGCAGCCGGAAGAAGATGTTGTGTTCTTCGTGCTGGATTGTCACAAGCCTTCACACATTTGCAATGTCTACAGTGAAGGACAGGTTAGTAAATAGAAAAAAAAAACCAAATTGATAACTTCCTTTTTGAAGTCATAAAGTCATCAAGTGAAGATAAATAAAATAGTTACAATATGTATAATACAATGAATTTTTACTGTGACTGTGCGGTATTAATATCTGCCACAGCAGAGCATGCAAAAATATCAGACATCCTACCAAGCCCAGAAATAGAGTTGTATCTGATATTTTATGCACTCTTTGTTGTGTTGTGTTAGAAAGAAAGAAATTTCTTTCTTTTCTTTCTTTCTTTTTTTGTTGTGTTGTGTTATTGGTGCTGTTGAAGTACAGTACAGAAAACAGAGTTAATGTATTTCAGGTGAGGATGGTCTACAAAGACGAAGAAGAGAAGATTCCTGACTTTGAAGACATCTTTAGAGATGATGAAGACGAGGATGAGGTAGGGAATTAATATAGAGCCACCTTAAGCTTTCGTATGCCTTGTCCCGCAATAGTCCCAAGATTTAAAGCTATCTTTTTGTATTGTTATCTTAAGCATTATTTATACCGGGTGTGGCCTGTAATACGAGTAAAAATTAAAACATAGATCATTCTCGTTAAACTGAACAACATTAGTTCAGCAACTTTTAAAAATAATGGAATCTTTGAGTTTTCCTTTTTTCATACAAATTAAATACTGCCATCAATGTACGCCATCCTAGAACACATCTGACGTCGCTGTCACGCTACAAACATCAAGCATTTTGCTTTACATTGCTTCTTCGAATAAACTTAAAAGTGTCATAAAAATAAAAATAAAAATTATTTTTAAAAGTCGCTTAACTAATGTTGTTCAGTTTGAGGAGTATAATCTATGTTTTAATTTTTTGCTCATATTACAGGCCACACCCGGTATTATTTGAAATAAAGAAGGCTGCAGGTTTTTTTTTACATTCAGCATACAAAAGGGGTCAAGCACCTTTAAAGATTTATCTCTTTTATAACACTCCCATTTCTTTTACTTCCGAAAGCCTTGAATGCCCATGATAAAAAAAAATTGTATAAGATGGCCCTCTCTCCTTGTTTGAGTATAATTTCAGCATCTAAATGATTGTGGCAGGAGGAGCCCTCAGAGGGCGGCAGGGAAGCCCTGGAAGCGATGGTGGAGCGCCGGCGGGCGCGCCGCGCCTGGGAGGAGCGCAGGGACACGCTCATGTTCAACTATACACAGTTCTCGTACTTTGGGAAACCTGTGAGTACTGGCTTGATGACCAAAACAAGTTTCTGAAGCACTTATTTGTAGGTAGGGAATTTGGGAGGAGTGCTATGAATTTTGGCAGTCCTCTGATGAGGTTAAAATGGTTGCAAAGGCGTACTTGTGCTTAAACAAAAACAAAGTATGTATAGTTAAAGACTTATGAATGTGTTCATCACAGACATTATACCTTTAGGGCAGTGTTTTTCAACCTTTTTCATGAGTCATGATACAACTCCTTTAGTATGAAGAAATATTTTGCGATAATGTTAAAATTTGCAGAGCGCGCTGGTAGCGCTGGATGTATGCTGGCTGGTGTCCCGGCTGGGGCTGGGCGCGGGCTGGGCGGCGGCGGTGGCGGGCGCCGCGCACGAGGCCTGGGCCGCGCGAGGCGCCGCCGCCAGCCTGCTGGACGCCGGCAACATATTGCGCGCCAACACGCACACGGACCACGTGAGTCGTAAACACAAACACTACAGAACATACGCAAAGGGGATTGAGTTTCCTTCGATATTAATTGTTACAAGTGTGGCTTTGTGAAACTCAGACAGGCTAGCCGATTGGCCAGACTCAGTAGATAGGCCATACTTAAGGCCAACACACACAGACGACGTGCGGGTCGTGCGCTGGCCCGCGACGGGCGTATTTACATGGCGGTATATGGACGCCATCACACCAACGGCGGGAGCGGGTCGGGTCGTGCGTCCATGTAAATAATAATTAGAGATGGGCCGAACATTGGTTTCACCAAATACGAATATCCCGCCCGCTACCCCTGCTGTACCCAATGTTGTTCTTGCATCATCTAGTAAAAAGGTAGTTTTCTATTTTTGTGTATGTTATTGATTATCATAAAATATCCCTCAGTTCAGTGTGTCTTTTGACATGGGCCTCCTCCAACTGCCTCCATTGGACTCTGTCAGCTGCAACTCTGGTCCAGTATGGTCCCAGGGTTAGGCGGAAATCATCCTCCCATCTTCTTATTGGATGCCCCCATTGTCTGTTTCCATCTGTTGGTACCAGAGTGTTACCTGCTTACTCCATTTGTCTGCTTTGCAACGCAACATATGACCCGTCCATCCCCATTTCAAATGGTCAATTCTGGTATGTTGACAACATTTGTTTTGGTTATTATTTATTTCAAAAGCTTCTTTTAATGAGTTTCTTTTAACATAACATAAAGCCTTACTGTACCTCATAAAAATACACAGCGGCTGTTTCACCATTCATTATTAGCGTTAACCGACGGTTAAATGTGATGCGTCTCCGTCATTACAACAAAACAAATAGAGACGGCATCACACCTAACCGCCAGTTAACACTAATCAATGGATGGTAGCCCTTAACATCAACTCAGACATGGCTCAATATAGTAAAAAGTTTTAGTACCACTTCCGAACATTCGGTTATTTAACCGAATATTCGGCCGAATACGAATATTCGGTAAACCTGCCGAATACCGAATATTCGTTATTATAAATAAAGCCTTTATTTCCCGAAATTTACAAAACATTTAAAATCCAAAAAAAAATAAAATAAAATAAACAATCAAAATCTGCACTAAAATCATCAGAAAATGTCTCTTATTTCAATTTCAGTGTGCCTATTGGCAAGTCCAATTCCTTCTACAGCTTTCTGTCTGCCGCCATCCTTATCCATTGGGGTCCTATAGTCAACCTCAATTCTTCCTCCCATCTTTTTGCTTTGCGACCTCGTCCCTTGCAAAATCTGTCGACAACGAGTGGTCGCCAAACGACGAGGCGGTGCCGAGTGGCTTTAATGGGCTGGGATCTTTAGGCAGGCCCAGACTCGAACAGGCCAAAAGATTAGTTAGCCAGATTCGGACAGGCTAGTGACAGGGGTTACCAAATGTGTGCGGACCTTAAGTAAACGGTAACTTCTATTGTATTACTGAGATGTAGTTTAATAAAACGTATCCCGCGCTTTAATTGTTTGTTTGTTTGTTTATACTCTTTATTGTACAAAAAGGAAAAACAAAAAGGTTACATAAATAAAAGTTGTGTTAAGTACAAAGTAAGTAAATAAGTTGTCTTAGTTGCCTTCAATTCGACAACGAACGACTGGACCGCGATGATGATGACAGGTGGTAGGACCTTGTGTAAGGTCCGCCCGAATTGCTACCACCATCTTGCTCGCTAATCCTGCCGTGAAGCAGCAATGCTTGCACTGTTGTGTTTCGGCGTGGAGAGTAAGACACCGGTGAAATTACTGGCACTTGAGGTATCCCATCTTAGGCTTCTAGGTTGGCAACGCATCTGCCATCCCCCTGGTGTTGCTGGTGTCTATGGGCGATGGTGATCTCTTACCATCAGGAGACCCACTTGCTCGTTTGCCATCCAGTCGAATAAAAAAAAAAAATTAAAAATCTGGACCCGTGAACAAACTAATTTGTGGCCCCTGGGCTAGTGGATTAGCCAGACACGAACAGGCCAGTGCAGTGGTGCCACGCAACCCTATTGTAACATAACTCTTTCCAGGCAGCGGAGATAGTGCTGGAGCAAGACGTGTGCCTGCCGCTGTACCGCAGCTGGTCGCTGGAGGCGGCGCTGCGGCACTCGCCCGCAGTGGGGCCCCACCTCCAGCTGCACTCGCTGGCCGGCGCCGCCCGCCTGCGACAGCTGCTGGCAGACATGGGGTCAGTTACTATCCTGTAACCGCACAGGATCAAAGAACCCTTCCGACTCTGTAAGCTCCAAATAGTTGGGGATGTGCAGCCGGGCTTAAGAGCGTTTATTCCTGCTGAGCTGGCAACGTTGCATTTTTGTTAGTTTTTCTCGATTGTTCCATAAAAATTGAATGAAAATTAAAAATGTGTTCTGATAGAACATTTTGTTATACTTTTTTTTTTAAACCGGTCATAAACATTAATTCGTTTTTAAGGAATATAAAAGTCTATCGCGAATGATTGACCCGCATGGAAACTACGCCCGAGCCTTCTCATTATGAGAAGAAACCCAGCAGTGGGACGTACAAAGATGATGATGATGCCGAATTGAAGATTATTATGTTCTCGTTTGCATTCCAGCTTCCCCCTCCAGCAGGCGCGTCAGTCGTACCGCTCCATGGACGTGGAGCTGCGGCGCGGGCTGCTGGAGGCCCTGGAGCGCGCGGCGGGCGAGCGGCTCGGGCTGCGCGGCGTGACCCGCGCCTCGCACGCGCTGCGCGCCCGCCCGCCCCGCCGCGCCCCGCGCTCGACCTGGTGTATGCCGTGGGGGCGCTGCTGCACCACGTGAGTACTGCTGGGGGGGGGGGGCTGCGCGGCGTGACCCGCGCCTCGCACGCGCTGCGCCGCCCGCCCGCCCCGCCGCGCCCCGCGCTCGACCTGGTGTATGCCGTGGGGGCGCTGCTGCACCACGTGAGTACTGCTGGGGGAGGGGGGGGCTGCGCGACGTGACCCGCGCCTCGCACGCGCTGCGCCGCCCTATTTTCTAGGAAGCGTTCGTATTTATCATGCTGCTTCAGTCAGTCTCAACAACAACTTTTAACAATCTACCTCCATTTTACAGGAAACAATCCCAAGATCAGAAGGCTTCCAGCTGGCCCTATCAGCCCTAGAAATAGAGGGCGATAACGAGAGCCTCCGCATCGGGATCGCCGCGGCCCAGCGCTCGTTAGAGTGCGTCGCGCGACTCGTCAACGCTACTTTGGCTGCGCGCGCGCTGCACCTCGCTGGACCGTTCACTTACTTCATAGTGCACGAGGTAACCGCTAGATGGCGCTAGGGAGCCGGCCACAATTACGTCACACATTTTCACGAGCCGCAAGTAGTGTTACAAGTGACAAAAAACTTATTAGGTAGCATTTTTAACAATGTTATCCCCCCAGGGTACGCCAGACGCGTGGGCGGTGTCGTCCCCCCTGTGGCTGGGCTGGCGGCGCGCTGGGGCGGCGGCGGCCAAGTGCCGCGCGCTGGTGGCCAGCGCGCCGCTGCCCGGCCCGGCCCGCGCTGCCTGCTGCTGGGACTGCCGCCGCGCGCGCAGCAGCCCGCCAAGTGAGTGCCTAGTGTCCCCCCCCTAGTGCCGCGCGCGTGGTGGCCAGCGCGCCGCTGCCCGGCCCGGCCCGCGCTGCCTGCTGCTGGGACTGCCGCCGCGCGCGCAGCAGCCCGCCAAGTGAGTGCCTAGTGTCCCCCCCCCCTAGTGCCGCGCCGCTGCCCAAGCAGCACGACAGGCTGTATAGAAGCTGTATTTTAGTTTTATTGTATTCCACAGGCTATATAGTGAGGCTGTACAAGGGCTGTATAAGCGCTTATACAACCTCTATAAGTAAAAATTGGGCCCTTGTTATACAGCCTTATGCGTTATTATAGCTGTATAGTCGCTGTATAGCTAAAAAATAGGCTGTACTATAGCTGTAGAAGAGCTGTAGTTGATGTTGAAGAAAACCATAGGCATATAGTTATTCTCTTATAAGTTTCTTAAAAAGATAAAAGTTCTTCATTGGTTTTTTATGAGAATTACAATGTGAAATTTTTGAAAACAACCGCTTATTCTTTCAGTTATGATAATGGTGGCCGCCAATTTACTGTGAAGTTATAAGTCAAGAATAAATGTTGGACTTTAGGTAGTGATAATTGTAGATTCAACGTGCCGATTTATTTTTACTGGGAAATAGTGCATAGTTTTGTGGAAAATATTCACGCGCCCGCGAAATACTGAAGAATTCACGAGGAATATTACCAAAACAAGTAATAAGTTTATGGTTTTGAGGTTAGAATCATAAGATTGTTAAATAATACTGTACAACAGGTATCACTTTTGATTTATTATCTGAAAATCATAACTATAACTTCAGCAATACTCAAAATAATGTAAGAAGTCATATTTTCTTTTATTGTTATTTGTTCGAAAATGGCGACCGATTTTATACAGCGTAAAAGATATCTGGAGAGTATTATAGATTCCGTGGTTTTACTACGCACTTTCTGGATTCCATTTCACAGCTTTTACCCTTTTAATAGCCGTTATAATATAATATTTTTATTATATAGGCTGTACATCAGTTTTCAGCAAATACATTATACAGCATGTCAGTAATACAGATTAAAGCTGTATTACAGAATTCATTTATTATTATAGTTCTATAAAAATCATATTTGACAGAAGTTATGAAACTATTACACTGACAAGAGTGTACAGTTACGCATTAATTAAGCTTTAGAAGTAGTTTTAATATACCATTATACAGAACAAGTATAAAGTGATACCATTTTATAACTTATAGCTGTAGTAAGTAAGTGATCACATGCAAAATACAGCCTCTATGCAGCTTGAAGGATAACATTAGATTGAAGTGTCAAAAATGCATAGGGTTTTAAAGTGGAGTTCAAATATTCTGTTTTAAAGCTTTAAGTTTACACGGAGTATTTATAAAAACTTAGTACAGCTTTAGCTGTATAATAACGGTTTAATCATTTTATAAGTAAATATCTTTCTTGACACCTTTATGGATCACCAGTAGAACTCTAAGTTCTAATAGTGCTGTATATTTGATGTCGGCAACGCTTGCGTGCTGCTTGGTGGTGGCCAGCGCGCCGCTGCCCGCCCCGGCCCGCGCTGCCTGCTGCTGGACTGCCGCCGCGCGCGCAGCAGCCCGCCAAGTGAGTGCCTAGTGTCCCCCCCTAGTGCCGCGCGCTGGTGGCCAGCGCGCCGCTGCCCGGCCCGGCCCGCGCTGCCTGCTGCTGGGACTGCCGCCGCGCGCGCAGCAGCCCGCCAAGTGAGTGCTAGTGTCCCCCCCCCCTAGTGCCGCGCGCTGGTGGCCAGCGCGCCGCTGCCCGGCCCCGGCCGCGCGCTGCCTGCTGCTGGGACTGCCGCCGCGCGCGCAGCAGCCCGCCAAGTGAGTGCCTAGTGTCCCCCCCCCCCAGTGCCGCGCGCTGGTGGCCAGCGCGCCGCTGCCGGCCCCGGCCGCGCTGCTGCTGCTGGGACTGCCGCCGCGCGCGCAGCAGCCCGCCAAGTGAGTGCCTAGTGTCCCCCCCCCCCTAGTGCCGCGCGCTGGTGGCCAGCGCGCCGCTGCCCGGCCCCGGCCCGCGCTGCCTGCTGCTGGGACTGCCGCCGCGCGCGCAGCAGCCCGCCAAGTGAGTGCTAGTGTCCCCCCCCCCTAGTGCCGCGCGCTGGTGGCCAGCGCGCCGCTGCCCGGCCCGCGGCCCGCGCTGCCTGCTGCTGGGACTGCCGCCGCGCGGCGCAGCAGCCCGCCAAGTGAGTGCCTAGTGTCCCCCCCCCTAGTGCCGCGCGCTGGTGGCCAGCGCGCCGCTGCCCGGCCCCGGCCCGCGCTGCTGCTGCTGGGACTGCCGCCGCGCGCGCAGCAGCCCGCCAAGTGAGTGCCTAGTGTCCCCCCCCCTAGTGCCGCGCGCTGGTGGCCAGCGCGCCGCTGCCCGGCCCCGGCCCGCGCTGCCTGCTGCTGGACTGCCGCCGCGCGCGCAGCAGCCCGCCAAGTGAGTGCCTAGTGTCCCCCCCCTAGTGCCGCGCGCTGGTGGCCAGCGCGCCGCTGCCCGGCCCCGGCCCGCGCTGCCTGCTGCTGGGACTGCCGCCGCGCGCGCAGCAGCCCGCCAAGTGAGTGCCTAGTGTCCCCCCCCCTAGTGCCGCGCGCTGGTGGCCAGCGCGCCGCTGCCCGGCCCCGGCCCGCGCTGCCTGCTGCTGGGACTGCCGCCGCGCGCGCAGCAGCCCGCCAAGTGAGTGCCTAGTGTCCCCCCCCCTAGTGCCGCGCGCTGGTGGCCAGCGCGCCGCTGCCCGGCCCCGGCCCGCGCTGCCTGCTGCTGGGGCTGCCGCCGCGCGCGCAGCAGCCCGCCAAGTGAGTGCTAGTGTCCCCCCCCCCCAGTGCCGCGCGCTGGTGGCCAGCGCGCCGCTGCCCGGCCCCGGCCCGCGCTGCCTGCTGCTGGGACTGCCGCCGCGCGCGCAGCAGCCCGCCAAGTGAGTGCCTAGTGTCCCCCCCCCCCTAGTGCCGCGCGCTGGTGGCCAGCGCGCCGCTGCCCGGCCCCGGCCCGGCTGCCTGCTGCTGGGACTGCCGCCGCGCGCGCAGCAGCCCGCCAAGTGAGTGCCTAGTGTCCCCCCCCCTAGTGCCGCGCGCTGGTGGCCAGCGCGCCGCTGCCCGGCCCCGGCCCGCGCTGCCTGCTGCTGGGACTGCCGCCGCGCGCGCAGCAGCCCGCCAAGTGAGTGCCTAGTGTCCCCCCCTAGTGCCGCGCGCTGGTGGCCAGCGCGCCGCTGCCCGGCCCCGGCCGCGCTGCCTGCTGCTGGGACTGCCGCCGCGCGCGCAGCAGCCCGCCAAGTGAGTGCCTAGTGTCCCCCCCCCCTAGTGCCGCGCGCTGGTGGCCAGCGCGCCGCTGCCCGGCCCCGGCCCGCGCTGCCTGCTGCTGGACTGCCGCCGCGCGCGCAGCAGCCGCCAAGTGAGTGCCTAGTGTCCCCCCCCCTAGTGCCGCGCGCTGGTGGCCAGCGCGCCGCTGCCCGGCCGGCCCGCGCTGCCTGCTGCTGGGACTGCCGCCGCGCGCGCAGCAGCCCGCCAAGTGAGTGCCTAGTGTCCCCCCCCCTAGTGCCGCGCGCTGGTGGCCAGCGCGCCGCTGCCCGGCCCCGGCCCGCGCTGCCTGCTGCTGGGACTGCCGCCGCGCGCGCAGCAGCCCGCCAAGTGAGTGCCTAGTGTCCCCCCCCCTAGTGCCGCGCGCTGGTGGCCAGCGCGCCGCTGCCCGGCCCCGGCCCGCGCTGCCTGCTGCTGGGACTGCCGCCGCGCGCGCAGCAGCCCGCCAAGTGAGTGCCTAGTGTCCCCCCCCCCCCTAGTGCCGCGCGCTGGTGGCCAGCGCGCCGCTGCCCGGCCCCGGCCCGCGCTGCCTGCTGCTGGGACTGCCGCCGCGCGCGCAGCAGCCCGCCAAGTGAGTGCCTAGTGTCCCCCCCCCTAGTGCCGCGCGCTGGTGGCCAGCGCGCCGCTGCCCGGCCCCGGCCCGCGCTGCCTGCTGCTGGGACTGCCGCCGCGCGCGCAGCAGCCCGCCAAGTGAGTGCCTAGTGTCCCCCCCCCCCCAGTGCCGCGCGCTGGTGGCCAGCGCGCCGCTGCCGGCCCCGGCCCGCGCTGCCTGCTGCTGGGACTGCCGCCGCGCGCGCAGCAGCCCGCCAAGTGAGTGCCTAGTGTCCCCCCCCCCCTAGTGCCGCGCGCTGGTGGCCAGCGCGCCGCTGCCCGGCCCCGGCCCGCGCTGCCTGCTGCTGGGACTGCGCCGCGCGCGCAGCAGCCCGCCAAGTGAGTGCCTAGTGTCCCCCCCCCCTAGTGCCGCGCGCTGGTGGCCAGCGCGCCGCTGCCCGGCCCGGCCCGCGCTGCCTGCTGCTGGGACTGCCGCCGCGCGCGCAGCAGCCCGCCAAGTGAGTGCCTAGTGTCCCCCCCCTAGTGCCGCGCGCTGGTGGCCAGCGCGCCGCTGCCCGGCCCCGGCCCGCGCTGCCTGCTGCTGGGACTGCCGCCGCGCGCGCAGCAGCCCGCCAAGTGAGTGCCTAGTGTCCCCCCCCTAGTGCCGCGCGCTGGTGGCCAGCGCGCCGCTGCCCGGCCCCGGCCCGCGCTGCCTGCTGCTGGGACTGCCGCCGCGCGCGCAGCAGCCCGCCAAGTGAGTGCCTAGTGTCCCCCCCCCCCTAGTGCGCGCGCTGGTGGCCAGCGCGCCGCTGCCCGGCCCCGGCCCGCGCTGCCTGCTGCTGGGACTGCCGCCGCGCGCGCAGCAGCCCGCCAAGTGAGTGCCTAGTGTCCCCCCCCCCCCTAGTGCCGCGCGCTGGTGGCCAGCGCGCCGCTGCCCGGCCCCGGCCCGCGCTGCCTGCTGCTGCGGGACTGCCGCCGCGCGCGCAGCAGCCCGCCAAGTGAGTGCCTAGTGTCCCCCCCCCCCTAGTGCCGCGCGCTGGTGGCCAGCGCGCCGCTGCCCGGCCCGGCCCGCGCTGCCTGCTGCTGGGACTGCCGCCGCGCGCGCAGCAGCCCGCCAAGTGAGTGCCTAGTGTCCCCCCCCCCCCCTAGTGCCGCGCGCTGGTGGCCAGCGCGCCGCTGCCCGGCCCCGGCCCGCGCTGCCTGCTGCTGGGACTGCCGCCGCGCGCGCAGCAGCCCGCCAAGTGAGTGCCTAGTGTCCCCCCCCCTAGTGCCGCGCGCTGGTGGCCAGCGCGCCGCTGCCCGGCCCCGGCCCGCGCTGCCTGCTGCTGGGACTGCCGCCGCGCGCGCAGCAGCCCGCCAAGTGAGTGCCTAGTGTCCCCCCCCCCTAGTGCCGCGCGCTGGTGGCCAGCGCGCCGCTGCCCGGCCCCGGCCCGCGCTGCCTGCTGCTGGGACTGCCGCCGCGCGCGCAGCAGCCCGCCAAGTGAGTGCCTAGTGTCCCCCCCCCCTAGTGCCGCGCGCTGGTGGCCAGCGCGCCGCTGCCCGGCCCGGCCCGCGCTGCCTGCTGCTGGGACTGCCGCCGCGCGCGCAGCAGCCCGCCAAGTGAGTGCCTAGTGTCCCCCCCCCCTAGTGCCGCGCGCTGGTGGCCAGCGCGCCGCTGCCCGGCCCCGGCCCGCGCTGCCTGCTGCTGGGACTGCCGCCGCGCGCGCAGCAGCCCGCCAAGTGAGTGCCTAGTGTCCCCCCCCCCCTAGTGCCGCGCGCTGGTGGCCAGCGCGCCGCTGCCCGGCCCCGGCCCGCGCTGCCTGCTGCTGGGACTGCCGCCGCGCGCGCAGCAGCCCGCCAAGTGAGTGCCTAGTGTCCCCCCCCCCTAGTGCCGCGCGCTGGTGGCCAGCGCGCGCCGCTGCCCGGCCCCGGCCCGCGCTGCCTGCTGCTGGGACTGCCGCCGCGCGCGCAGCAGCCCGCCAAGTGAGTGCCTAGTGTCCCCCCCCCCCTAGTGCCGCGCGCTGGTGGCCAGCGCGCGCTGCCCGGCCCCGGCCCGCGCTGCCTGCTGCTGGGACTGCCGCCGCGCGCGCAGCAGCCCGCCAAGTGAGTGCCTAGTGTACCATATACCAGCGCCGCTATTATCCGTGCTCTAGCTGGGGCCATAAAACCATGTGATGATTGAGTTCGTGTGAGCTAACTTTGGGGGCGGCAGACGTGAGCTTGCCTTCGGAATCCAAAAGTTTAATGGTTACTTGACCTGAAATGTAAATTTCAGAATTAATTTATTATTATATAATTATTTATTTTTTTAATTTATGACGGTGGAAGCAGTCTACACTCCACTGAACGTAGATTATAGTTAGAGTTTAGTTTTGTAACTAAGGGACCCCATGCATCCCTGTATTATTATTATTATTTTTTGTATTTTCTTTATTTAATTGTATACTGTAGTTTTTAAGTATTTTATTTGTAATTATTTTATGTTGAAAAAATGACTTTCTGCCAAGTTTCTTGCGGCGCATTCTTCTTGGCAATGATGGTCTTTCCGAAAGCGCTGGTAGTTTTTAAAAATGACGTGTAAAAGT
This sequence comes from Choristoneura fumiferana, assembly GCF_025370935.1. Lineage (NCBI taxonomy): Eukaryota > Metazoa > Arthropoda > Insecta > Lepidoptera > Tortricidae > Choristoneura > Choristoneura fumiferana. The sequence continues at coordinate 2,640,909 of NC_133480.1, forward strand.
GCCCATTGCGGCCTATTTACTGAATAAATGATTTTGATTTTTTTTTGATTTCATGTTTCGAACCTCTCGCTCGCTCATGCGAGGTTATCGGATCTCTCGCTGGCAAGCCGCTGCAAATTGCAAGCGAGAGATCCGATAACCTCCCAAGCGCATCATCACCACTACACTGACGCGTTTCGAACTCAACTAGAGTTCATCCTCAGAACAGCACAACGGTTCACCATGCTACCAATTGATAGACTCGTCTAAATTCAACTTTGGAATGTAATTTCGCACATGAATTTCGAAAAACTAAGAGATGTGATCTCGGATTTGAACCCATGATACTTTGCTTGACAAGCCACAGGTCAAACCACTGGACCACCAGGGCGGCCCTTAGAGTGGCAAACCACTTATTTGAACGTTTAAATCACTATCTATGGCGTAGATGTCGGTTAAATTCGGCAGTCCACTGATTTATAACTAAGAAACTTTATTAACAACTCATGTTATTCTATTACAGTTTGTTTGGCGCGGCGTTTTCTCAAGCAGCAGCGAAGAGCGGGGTATCGGTGTCTATGGACTACATCGATTCGTCTGTCATCTCGCTGCCCACCGCACAGAGGGCGCAGTTCCTCGACGCTTTAACCGCCCTCATGGGCTAAAGCTTTAATCTCACAAACGCTATGAAAAACTACTACGAAATTCTAAAATTGTAGTTCGTATGTACCGTCTCTCTCACTCTGGTGTTAAATAATATAATTGTCAGCGACACATTATTTAATACGATAGCGAGACTTCGATTTTCGAATTTCGTAGTAGCCTTGCTGGGGTTTGGAAGCTACGCGTTAAAAAAGGGTTAAGGGTCAAAGCATCTGTCTCGTCGACCCTTATTTAAGAAAGAGACGCGCACTGAGCGAGAAACGACAAAACGGCTTATGCCGTAATTGTAATGTAATGTAATTGTGTTTTGTTTTATAATTTATTTTGATCACAGGTTGGCGTGCCTGCTTGTAAATAGATTACTGATCCTGGCCTTAAAGACTTATGGTGATAGAAAGTGATGGTAAATGCGACTTTACCCACATAATCCACATTGAATATCTGTGATGTGTTTAAGAAAGACCGTTCTGGATAGTGTGCGATTTGAGAAAGTGCATTTTGGGAAAGTATGTTTTACAATCCTAAGCCGTAAATGCGATTATGATAGCGCAGGTAATTATCAAATAAGGCTAAACGGTCAAGAAGTCAATTTCTTTGACAAATCAACAGCTAATTTTGCCGACCAAATTTCAATGCCACATACAATTATATTTATGAATTAGAATATATTCACGACACAGGCACTTACTGTCATCGAATTAATAATTAACAATATTATTGCATGAATTTTTTTTTTACTACAAAATTTACATAAAATAATTGCAAATCCAAACATAACTATCCGACCTAATTAATCATTAATTGTAGAGTAAGAATGTATTTATTAATTAGATAATAAAATAAAAAATATTACCGAAAAAATGATTTTTATTTATAAAAATATAAGCTTTATCAATTTGCAAGTGAGATGAGGTATAATGGCTTTAAACTGCCACCTCCAGCTACCACCTTAGTCTTACAAATATATTTAAAAAAGTTACTGAACAGTAAACTACAAAAAGATTGATACACATAAAAGTTTCAAAAATCATAATTTTTAAACAAGTTCCTATCAAATGAATATGTTGCTAAAGTCGAACTTTCAAGTTGACAAGACACATCTATTGGCTTTATTGTTTTATGATGTGCAAACGATTATCAACTTTGGATGGTAAATCACATATTTGGCTGATGGTACCTATCCACAGCTTAAATTCAAATTAAACAATATATGTGTGACTGACCCTATCAATCTCTTAGTAGTTTACTGTACAGTCAAGGTTATAAATTCATATACTAACCATAAGGCTGATGTATACATAAATTTGATGCTATGGCTGTATAGATATTTATACCCTAGACTTTAAGGGCAACACACACAGACAGCGGGCGCGGGCCCGCGACGGGTGTATTTGCATGGCGGTATATGGACGCCTTCACACAGAACGCGGGCGCGGGACGGGTCGTGCGCGGGCCCGCGCCCGTCGCCCGTCGTCACAAACAGAGCGCGGGCCGAGCGCAGAGTTACCAACTCTCAAAAATATTTATCCCTGAAGCTTAAGTTAAAAACCCCTAAAACTCGATTTCAATGAAGATTTGTACTTTAAAGTTGAATATTTCGCAAACAAATCACTGAATCGAAAATCGTCTTAGTAACCCTCTAATGGTTTTAATTTTAAAAGACCCTACACTATAGGGTAGGATGAAAAAAAACCCCTGCTTTACGTGTATAGGTGGTATCCAAAAAAAAAATTTTTTTTTTTATTTATCATTGTACCATTTTGTCGGGATGGTTCTCATATATCCGTGCAAAATTAGGTACAGCTTTCTAGCATTGATATTCCCTGAGCAAAGCCGCGGACGGACAGACAGACAGACAGACATGGCGAAACTGTAAGGGTTGTTTTTGCCATTTTGGCTACGGAACCCTAAAAACCGTATTCATGCGCAGTACCTAGTTTATTTTGGCGAGATTAAAATCCAAGTATTTTATTTTTTCAATTAATTGGTACTACAGAAAAATCTGATATTTTTTTCCATTGACTAGTAAAGCTTATTCCTGTCGATAAAAAAAAACAGCCACTTTTAAAAATGTCATCCATCGCCCATCATTACATAAATTGGATTTAATTAAGTAAGTAAATAAAGTTTGACCTTGGTGCGCAAGCGCGTTTGTCGTTTTCCACATATATCTCGCGGCACTGTATGATTCTGTGTAGAGTTGACAAAAATGTCGTATCTATTATTGGTTCTAGAACTGTTTTAATTTGTACTCCAAAAGTCGCCAGATAATCCTTTTTTGTCGTCAAAACTTTTTTGCGGTCGCTAAGATTTAAGCAAAAGTCGTCACTTCTAGGGACTAAGTCACTAAACTGGCAACATTGATAGCCGCTGCGGGCCCGTCGCGGGTCCAACCCGCTCTCTGTGTGAATACAACGAACCGCGCGGCTCACGCGGCGGACACGACCCGACGCGCACGCTTTCTGTGTGTGTTGCCCTTTACTGTCATCTTTCCTCAATATCATTCAGTTTTCAGCCTACTTTTAGGCTTCTATTGTTAGACAGTAGTTCCCAAACTTATTTTTCTCGTGGACCACTTCAAAATTTTACTGGTTTCGGTGACCCCTACATTCTACCACATTCTTAAAGTCGCCAAAAAATAAAAATTGTGTCGCTTCTGAGTTCTGTCCAGTCGCTTGCCTTATTAAATATGATCTGCTTATTAGGTACTTAAAACAATGTGTAGGCCCTTATAAAACTATGCTTACATTTTGGCTCTTTACATCAAAAGCAGATAAATTTTCGTGGACCCCATTAACATCTTATGGACCCCCATTTTTGTTCACGCCTACGTAGACCCCCAGCAAGTCTCCCGTGGACCCCTGGGGTCCACCTGACCACTTTGGGAATCACTGGTTTAGACTCTTAAACTTTAGAGTGTGTTCTGTATAAAACTTGTAATCATCTCAAAAGCCCATTTAGGCTGATCATGAGGCACCATGTGTCCTGCATTCCGTACCAACAACTCTGTCAAATTCCCAGCCTTTTTAATGTATCCTGCTAAGTCGCTTCCAACCCTCCACACTTTTCTCGGTGCCATCTTATATTCTGTAGCTGCGCTAAACTGCAAATTACGAAGAAAATTTACTGTCAACGGATATGCGACTACTATGTCCAGTTGACCGCTGTAGATTAATATCCTGTAGTGGGAAAGCAACTCTGCTACCATCGGTGCTACTGATTTTAACATGTCAAGTGCTAAATGTATCTGAACTTGTTCGCCAGATTGAAATGGCAAGCCGCCAACATGTATGCTCTTTCGTATTTTGACATTTTGCAACAAAGTAGCAAATATAGACATGTCTTCATCATCAGATGTATTCAAAAAGTTGTAGTAGTAATTGTACCCAGTGTAATTCTTGAAATATGAGAAATTCCGTAGCTCACCATCCATAAGTAGGTCCATCAGCATGTCAGCTTTAGACCAGTTCCCGATGTTTATTTCACGCATGAGTTTTGACTGGAGATTTTCAAAGGTTGTCCGTTGATTATCATCTAACAGTCCGTGCTGGTACAAGTAGTTTCCATAGTCCAACTGGTTCACCGGGTCACAGTAACCATTACCAATGGCCATGCCACTCAAATTGATGGGAGCACCACCATCATACGTATCTTTACGCTTGTGTATTTCCATTCCTAAAGCAGGTATGTATTTCCCAGCATATGATTCTCCAGTGATAAAGAACTCATTATTTCTCAATTTGGGAAATAAAGTGAAGAACTGCTGCAAACAATTGTACAAGCCTACAGCGACACATTTTTCGTCCGTGCAATACCCACTTTCATTGTTCGTAAAGCTAAACCCAGTGCCAACAGGATTGTCAATGAATATAAGATGGCTATTCAAAGCCCAGTGTATCTTCCTCCGACGAATTCCTTCTTTGTCAGCAGTGAGTGGCCCCAACTCCGTGAATAGTCCAAATAAGGAACTCCCTCCCGGCCCGCCTTGAAGCCACAGCGTCACTGGGGCATTGGGATCTTTGTTGAACGGAGGGAAATACCAAAAAAATAAATTCGAATTGATTTCTGGGTCAATAGTGAAAAAACCCGAATGGCTAGTAAAGCCCATGTATTCTGTTATGGAGACGCGAGACAAGTTCTGTGCTAACTCTATCAAGCCTTGCTTCAAGAATGGAGTGAGAAATAGCGGCTTCCCGGCAAAATTACTGCTGTCTGCCTCGAACTTTATACGAGGATAAACGTAAGGGAAGAACAGAGCTGATCCAGTGGAGAGATATGAGAGAAACAATATTATATGCTGCATTTTATGGATACACTTTGTATTTTGACAATGATATTAAAAAGTAAAATTATCGTAAACAAAGCTAAAGCACTAATTCCGGTGAGTGTTGACAAACAAGAGAGCATTTGACACTATTTTTGTCTTGCTGGTGTTTGACAGATCAAGTTTTTAAACAACAGATTCTCAGAGCTCGGTTTTACAAGTTAATTGAAATGAAAAACACACAGATCTAGGTTTTAATGAACAATGCAAACGATTATCTACGTGAATGAACCGAAGATTTCACATTTTTGAAAAGATTCAATTTCAGACCTTCGAAACCATTGTTAAATTTGGAATTAAGTACCTCAAGACATATACTAGTTTTCATTACGCTATTGCACGCTAGATGGCGCTCTGATCATGTGGTATGTAGGTAGCTGGACATCTGGAAGCTACTTTTTATCCCGATATTCCCGCGGGATAGGGATAAAATCTTGAAATTTCAACCGCTGGGTTTAGAGTAATGAAATTTTGGACAGTTGTTCTTAACACAACCTCAATGAAGACCACGATACTCGTATAAATTTTGGGAATTCCCAGGGGAATTATAAAATCCCGCAATTTCACCTGATCGGATAATTTAGGCGTGCGAAGCCGCGGATAAACTTACTCGGGTACTTTCATATCTTTTAAACTAAAAACGGACGTAGGCACAGTCACCAGCATTAATGTCTGCCAAAGCAGGAGCGTGCTAAAATATCTGACACGTCCTTCCGGCCCTAGAAATAGAGTCGTATCAGATATTTATGTACGATTGTTGTGTCAGATATTGGTGCTGGTGACTGTACTAATCTTTTTTTTTGACATGATGCTGTTGGTGTTTCCACCATAACAGCTTCGCTCTGACTTAGGGGCGTGCTCGGCAAGCCGGAACAACCGCCACTGTACTACTCATATATGTACCTACTCAATATATTATATACGAGTACCAATCAATCAATCAATGTTTAAGTAGGTATGTATTATTATTATTAGGTATTATTAGAATTGGCGCAAATGTCGTCAAACCCCATCGCTGCTATTGTGGCAATAATGTGGATCGGCAGGGTCACCACGGTTTGGCTTGTACCAAAAGCGCCGGCCACCACGCTTGCCTCAATGATATAATCCGTCGGGCTCTTGCAAGCATCAACGTTCCGTCTATTTTGAAGCCGGTTGGATTAGCTCGTGATGATGGCAAGAGCCCGACGGATTATATCCTTGAGGCAAGCGTGGCGGGATAGACGGCCGGCGCTTTTGTTACAAGCCAAACCGTGGTGACCCTGCCGATCCACATTATGGCCACAATAGCAGCGATGGGGTATGCCCTCTTGTTCTGAGAGGAGGCCTGTGCCCAGCAGTGGGACGTATATAGGATGGGATGATGATGATGATGGCAAGAGACCTGACGGAATGACGCTTGTTCCTTGGCAAATGGGACGGCCGCTTATTTGGGACGCCACATGTGTGGACACATTGGCGCCGTCTCACCTTGCTAAGAAATCATTGAAGGCTGGTGCGGCGGCTGCAACGGCCGAAACAGCCAAATGCCGTAAATATGAAAATCTGGCAAACAATTTCATATTTGCGGCCTTTGCTGTTGAAACGCTTGGTCCGTGGGGTCCCGAAGCAAAAAAACTATTTAAATTTAAAAAAAGGAGCTTGCCCGTTCCACTGGCGACCATAGGGCCGGCTCTTTCCTCGGTCAACGTATTGGCATTGCCATACAACGAGGAAACAAACTCAGCCAGCCTTGCCCAATAGCAACGACTTGGGTGACATTTGTAAATGTATGTTTTTAGAATTAGAGTAAGTTAGTTTTGGTTCTTTTTTTATTTATTTCTGTTAATTATTGTTTATTTTATTTGTTTGTTTATAAATAAATTTATTTTCAGTGCTGATATGGGGAATAGACAATATAGACTTTTCCTGTATGTATATGAAATTACTCATGTATGTATGTTTATGTGTTGTTATTTTCTTTTGGGTATTTTCATCATCATCATCTCAGCCGTAGGACGTCCACAGTTGGACATAGGCCTCCCCCATAGACCTCCACTTGCCTCGGTTGGAAGCGGCCTGCATCCATCATGAACCCGCGACTTTAACCAGGTCATCCGTCCATCTCGTTGGTGGACGTCCTACGCTGTGCTTGCCGATCCACGGTCTCCACTCGAGAACCTGTATCTTTTATGTGATTTTTTCATGTTTTTAAATTTAAAGCGCATTGGTATAAACTGTAATGCTGTAAATTTTCACTGGTTTATAAATAAATAAATACAGACGGCGACTGAAGTCTCGCTATGAGGATTACTAGCTTTACCAGCAATTATCGGAATCCAAATGAGCAATAAAAGTAGAATTATGCAAAAATATCTAATCTTATGTTTGAACATTAAAACGTCGTTAAAAAGTTAATTGTTATTAGTACCTACTTGAAAATGATTTATTAGAGAATATTTACAAAATATTTTAATAGGTAAGGTGCTTTGGGGTAATTCCACGTGGATTTTTGATGAGTTGACATGACGTTTGTAATTTCGTTAATCACTCCAAGTTGGTACATTATATTTGAAGTCTTAGGATATTTCTGTCGTTTCCACTAATCGATCTTATATACTATATAAAAAAGTTTCTAAAATATGATCGATTTATGGAAATATTGGTATTCAAAACTAGTTACTTATTTTTTTGCACAGGGGCTATTTCGGAATATAGCGGGGTTATTCTGCGTGTTATGAAAGGTGGACTTTATTATAATTTGGCTCAAGGTTCATATTTCTTTTTAGGCTGAAATTACCTCATTCATTTTTATTTTTTATTTCGTTAGTAATATCCATAGTTACAGATTTTTTCAATCTCTGTATTCCGAAATAACCCCCACAAACGCAATGTGTTTCTCAAAATTTGCCGCAAAGGAATATTAAATCTACATACATTATAAAACAAAGCTGGATTAGTTACACCATTTATAACTCGAGAACAGCTGGACAGATTATTATGATCTTTGATGTGTGGATTGTAGAGTTTGTCTCCGCCCCGAATAGCAGAATAGGGGGAGAGGAGCGAAGCTGCGGGAATATACTAGTAAGTATATAAAACAATTAGAAATGCCATGTCACTTTTATATTTTGAACTAGCTTTTACCCGCGGCTACGCTCGCGTGAACCATAAACATTTCAATGAAGCAAGCAATCAAGCAAGCATGCTAGCAAGCATTTAAGCAATCATTTAAGCTAGCTTGCAAGCAAGTATGCAAGCAAGCAAGCATGCAAGCAAACATTTAAGCAAGCTTGCAAGTGAGCATGCTTCGCTCGCGTGAACCATAATCATTTCAAAGAAGCAAGTATGCAAGCAACTAAATAAACTTCATGCTACATCGTTTTGATAGCCGAAGTATCAGGTACGCTACCCTGTTCGACACACTGGAGATTTCTTTAATGTTGTTAGAGAGGGACCTATTAACAAGGAACCCTACGCCACCCTGTGATGTTTGATCATCCTCGCGGAAGTACAGAAGGTGGCCCGAGTCTAAGATGATGGTGCCCTCTCCCTCTCTATGTACTTCACTTAACTCCTGAATATGCCACCTTATGTTCTCCAGCTCCACTTCCAACTGCGCTAGAAGAGTCCTAAAAGTCCGTCCGTTCTACGTAGCCAGGGTCAGTTTACTTAGGTAGCCTTGGATCGCCCGGGATTCTTAGCATCCTCTGCCCCGCCGTTACCATGAACGCTACTATGGCAAGGAATAGCGGGGCGACCGGGAACTGGGGGCCATCTCTTTGCCGTGCGCTTCATTCTGGTAGGGGTTTGCCCATAATCCCCACACTGGGCATGCGAGTTGGCGATCGTAGGGCACAGTTTATTGCACCGCCGATGCTGCAGCCCATCCGAGGCCCGGGGACTTAACTGTGCCGATTTTGGCTGCGCTATGCCGCAATCAGCCAGCTGCCAGAGCTCAGTCTGTTAGACGGCAGGGTGCACCACAGGCAGGTAAGGTTGGCTTGGGGTCCATAGATGGAGGTTGGCCCCCTACACACAAATAAAAAAATAAAAATCTTGAAAAGTTGAAAGTTTGAATACCTCAGACAATTACCATACTAAAGTAAGCTGGGGTTATTTCGGAATCACTTCACTGGAATAACCCCTAAAGGGGTAATTCGGGAAAAATTTTAAAACTATAGCTAGGCCTTTTAGACTGACACAGTCATTCGCAAAAAACGATTATTTGTCATAATATTAATAGTTCAATCTTGTAGCTTATCAGGTTTAGAGATAGCGGTGTTGGGTTATTTCGTATTTAATTTTTTGGCACGAAAATGCACTCGATCCAAAAAATATATATTGCACGTCCAACCGATGTCAGCGCCTCGCATCATCTGGAGAGACGCGAGGAGCGGTAAATAGGGCGTCCATTTAAGTGCTGCCAGTGGTTAAACATCAACACGTTTAGGAGAAAATTTTAAATAAATGGAATAACCCCGTTTACAGAATTACCCTAAAGCACCTTAGATATATATAAATGCGTTAAACAACATATGTATTGTACTATTTAAAACTCCACATAATTTTAATTCTTTTACTTGTTAACTAGACTTAGAACGGAGTATCATAACATTACCATGGCGCGTCTACTGCCGGTAATTTTAATTTCTCAGGCAATAATTTCTGCACAATGTTTTTTCCACGCCTTTAATCGTACAAAGATAAACTTGAGCAAGCGTGGCGAAGGAGACGCAGGCGAGCCTCTGTTCCTGACACCTTCATCGAGCGCGGCGACATCGCTGAGGGCCGGCGGCAGGCGCGGGTGACACTCGGCAAGAGTCTCCCCGTCGAAGTCGAAAGCTACGCCGGCTACTTCACCGTCAACAAGACCTACGACTCCAACCAGTTCCTCTGGTACTTCCCGAGCCAAGCGCAGGACAACGGCACGTCACCTGTACTAGTTTGGATGAATGGCGGCCCGGGAGCTTCATCTCTTTATGGTTTATTTAAGGAAAACGGACCATTTGAAGTAATTAACAAAAAAATTCAGCTCAGGAAGTACCACTGGGCTCAGAACCATCATCTCATCTACATCGACAACCCCGTAGGCACAGGTTTTAGCTTCACTAAAAATAGAAGGGGTTATTGCACAGACCAGACACAAATAGGAGAACAGCTGTACTCCACCATGACGCAGTTCTTCAAATTATTCCCGGAGCTGCAGAAAAATAAGTTTTTTGTGTCCGGTGAGTCCTATGCTGGGAAATACGTTCCAGCCCTCGCTTACACGATTCACAAGAAGAACCCCACCGCAGAAACTAAGATAAACCTTCAAGGCATTGCTATTGGTGACGGCTGGTGTGATCCTGAACACCATTTCGTTTACAGTCAGTTTTTATACCAAGTTGGTCTTGTGGATTGGAATGCTAAAGAACAAATTGAAGAGTATGAGGCAGATGCTGTTAAGTATGTCAAAAACCAAGACTGGGACAATGCATTTGATGCCTGGTATATGATGCTGAATTATGTCGATCGGAGCATGAAGTATAATTTCATAAACCAAAACGAGCTCGAAGACTTTAGTTCTGTTCTTAAAAGCGACACAGTTCGTAAAGCTATTCATGTGGGAAATAACGAATTTAATTTAATTTCTGACGATGTTTATTATTATTTAACACAAGATATGATGAAATCGATTGCGCCATGGATCGTTGAGTTACTGGATCACTACTCCGTAGTGACCTACAATGGGCAACTGGACGTCATAGTCGCGTATCCGTTGACGGTGAACTTCTTGCGGAACCTGAAGTTCAGCGGAGCTGATGAGTACGCGCGTGCGGAGCGGCATCCGTGGATGGTGGGGGACGAGGTCGCGGGCTACGTGAAGCAAGCCGGCCGGCTCACGGAGCTGCTGGTGCGCAACGCCGGACACATGGTGCCCGAGGACCAGCCCGCCTGGGCCTGGGACATGATCACGAGGATCACACACGGCCAACCCTTTTACTAACGCATTCGACACTAACGTTGAAAGAGTTTTTAATGATTCACGTTTATATTAAATATTATTTGTTGCGGGATGTACTTAGACCGAGATTACCAGCAGACTTGCACTTGTAAGAGATACTACGTGTGTGGTTACCTTCAAGGAAATTCCAAGATTACCATCCTTCTTCAGTCTACCCGTAGTACCCGTGATCATAATCATAATAATACCTACTTACATGCAACTGCATCGAAATATCGGGAGCTCGTTACGGTCTAGTTATTTCTCGTAACAAATAGATTTAATACCAATATTGATGTCAAACA